>NW_027168740.1:45000-55000 GCF_036898095.1 Palaemon carinicauda
ATGTGTATGTAAATGCATATATATATATATATATATAAACACGCACATACCATCAGTTAGTATACTGTACAAGTAGCTCTGAACTTGCAAGTGGATTTATTTCAATAGCAACGATAGTGCAAAGACGTCTAATAATGATTTTTATCATTATTTCTTATGACGATTACTTTTAAATTAAAATAAGTAATATTTTCTACATCCCACCCCTTAAATACAAAATGGGCGGTGCAAGTATTTAACAATCACGTAAGTTATATAATTTGTAAGGAAGTTGTTGATATAGAAGTAGGCGACTTCAGGAAGTTATGTGATAATTAGAACAGGGTAAACGTATTTACAGGCAGGTAAACTCCAACAGGTAAGTTGTGAAATTTACGCACATCACACCTATAATAGTTATAATCAATGAATGAAAAAGACAATATCAATGAAAAACACTACAACAACTAATAATTGTTCCCTAATACTTTAGTTGGGCAATAACCACAATTACTAGCTAGCCTAGGATATAAAGTTCTGTACTTACCATTCAGCCTTTACAACGTCCCACGATGACTTCGTTGATTATTTGTCAAAAATTCTAGTCCATTTTCCGTTTCAGAGTCATAAGCGATCAGTCAGAACATATCCAGAGCTACTGGATTGAAAGGAAGTACCAAACAAGTGTCTCCATAAGATAGCGTGGTCAGGATTCGACTAGTCCTCTATAGGCCTGTCAAGTTGGGGCCATTTCCATCTTAATGTTGTTATAGAGCCTGGTCCATTATCAGACCATAAGTGATCAGTAATAATATAATCAGAGCAACTGGGTTGATAGGATGTACCAAAACAGGAGTCTCCATTATATGGATTGGTCATGGTAAGGTCATTTCCCTTCTCGTCTTCATGTACAGAAGAGACCTCTATCTCTCCACCAGGCTCCTTAACCATTCTCGATCTTCAATTCGAGTAGTTTCTGATAGCTTTTAAAGGAACCCATACCTGAAAGAAGAAATGGTAGGTTGAATACAGAAAAGGTACGACCCCCATTATTAAAAAAAAAAAAAAAAAAAAAAAAGGTGTTTCTCAAGTTATAAGTCCTCATACTTTTACAGTTGCTGACTTGCCCAGAAACACACACTTACAAGAGCATACATATATACATTAATACGGGTGAGGTTGATAGTCAAATGATCTTTATTTAAGACCTTACCAAGTGTTAAGTTCATTTATAGCTGTGTGGATTTTATTATTATTATTATTATTATTATTATTATTATTATTATTATTATTATTATTATTATTATTATTATTATTATATGTAAGAGTGTATGTTTAAGGCATTTCACTTTAATACGAAGTGGCTCCGACTTATCCTTGTCCATTCTTACCTTGCATTATGCTAAAACAACACCTTGGATTTGAAATTTTGAAGCCACATACTTAGTTTCGTCACTTTAAGATTACCTACTATTCTCTACCTATCCCATAATTTATGGAATAAATACTTTCGAATCAATTAGCGTTCGAGTAGCATAGTACTATTTTCAAGTAAATAAGTGGCTATTTACAATATTTCTTAAAACCTAATATATTTAAACTTCGTCCTCGACGTATAAGGACCTCTGCCGGAGGTTTTACAAATCTCTCTCTCTCTCTCTCTCTCTCTCTCTCTCTCTCTCTACCAGTCACTCATACAATGTCATTCCCTTCGTAATGATCGACACGGTTCAGTGAATCTGTAATAACGTTATTAATTCTGTAATACCAGGTTTAATCAAAGCTGTGCGCTGTATCGTGTCAAATGTCTTGCCGCGTGTAGCGATTTCAACGCAGTAGAAACGACAGGGGAAGAAATAAATATAGATACCTTTAAGGCACAATGAGAGTGAATGTAGGCGTAATGACGGAATGTAGAGAATGGGTGATATGGATGTGCAGGATAAAGAATGTCGGACAAGGCAGGGGTGGGTTAAACGTAACATACACAAACGCACACATATATATATATATATATATATATATTTATATATATATATATATATGTGTGTGTGTGTGTGTGTATTAATAGAGAGAGAGAGAGAGAGAGAAAGAGGGGTGCGCGTGACCGGAAAGATATACATATATAAATTATATATATATATATATATATATATATGTATATATATCCAGAAACACACGCAAACATATATATATATATATATATATATGTATATATATACAGTATATATCCAGAAACTTACTCATTACTATATAAAGGAGATTTTCCGATAGGGTGAAAAGAGATCTTACAGAAAAAGTGAAAGTAGTTAAGTACTTTCTATCGAAAACATGGGCATCACAGCATCACTGAAAAACATGAACTTATTCGTACACTTATAGCACATTTCAAAAGCTAACCAAGTTTAATCATTTATCTCCTCTGAATTTAAAAGTTCACTGAATTTAAGATATTCTCTTGCTTGAGGGTACACTCAGGCTCACTATTCTATCTAATTTCTCTTCCTCTTGTTTTGTTTAAGTTTTTATAGTTTATATAGGAATATTTATTTTAATGTTGTTACTCTTCTTAGAATATTCTATTTTTCCTTGTTTCCTTTCATCACTGGGGTACTTTCCCTGTTAGAGCATCTGGGCTTGTAGCATCCTGATTTTCTAGCTGGGGCTCGTAGCTTAGCAAGTAATAATAATAATAATAAAAATGATAATAATAATATCAAAAGCAATATAGGTGGCGCCAGCGTCAAGGGAGACGCTCATGTTTACTTTGTAACAAGTCGCCTTCTTCCTTTCAGCCTATACCACACCTTGTTACTAATGTTATATCTTCCTGGTTCAAGGTGAATCACAGAAAGCGAATATACTTAACAAGTAAAACGCAACCAGACATCAGAATTTTTCTTTCATCTCCACAAATAAAAAGAATGAACTCGATTGGCAAGTGAGAGATTTGATAAATTGCGAGATTTCAGCTGACGAGCAAAAGGGGTTTTTCGGTATCGTTATCTATTTCATTCTTATAAATCAAAATAGACACTTAGACAGCGGAAAGTTCATAAATTTCAAAGCAGATCTGACGTCAATGCAGATCTGGTACATGCTTTTACACGGGTTACATTACTAATTTCTTATACTTTTTAACTTATATATATCCAGAAACTTACTCATTACTATTATAAAGGAGATTTTCCGATAGGGTGAAAAGAGATCTTACAGAAAAAGTAAAAGTAGTTAAGTACTTTCTATCGAAAACATGGGCATCACAGCATCACTGAAAACATGAACTTATTCGTACACTTATAGCACATTTCAAAACACTAACCAAGTTAAATAATTTATCTCCTCTGAATTTAAAAGTTCACCGAATTTAAGATATTCTCTTGCATGAGGGTATACTCAGGCACACTATTCTATATAATTTTTCTTCCTCTTGTTTTGTTAAAGTTTTTATAGTTTATATAGGAATATTTATATTAATGTTGTTACTCTTCTTAGAATATTTTATTTTTCCTCGTTTCCTTTCCTCACTGGGCTATTTTCCCTATTGGAGCCCCTGGTCTTATAGCATCCTGCTTTTCCTTTTAGGGTTGTAGCTTAGCAAATAATAATAATAATAATAATAATAATAATAATAATAATATCTTCTCCTACGGCTATTGACGCAAAGGGCCTCATAACCTATTACTTGTTGCTACATAATCTTATCATATCTCTTATTAATTAACCAACACCCAAAATCCACCCCCACCCCCAACCAAGGCAATTGGCGACCACTAGAATAAATAACCTTTCCATACTCTTTACTCCACTCAATTTCATAGATATCTTTAGCAATTCCAAGCTATTGAACATACATTACTTTACAATTTTTGAGAACATCATTATTAGCTTTTTGGTAATGCATTATTATTATTATTATTATTATTATTATTATTATTATTATTATTATCTAAGCTAAAACCATAGGTTGTAAAAACTAGATGCTATAAGCCCAAGGGCTGCAACAGGGAAAAAATAGCCCGGTGAGGAAAGGAAATAAGGAGATAAATAAACGATATGAGAAATAAATGAAGAATCAAAAAAGAATATTTTAAAATCAGTAATTGTGACCTGAAATACAATCTAAAAACAATTTCAAACGATGTAATGAAGGCAATTATAAGTATCTAATTTAATCTATCAGAGCATAGTGCGAGGGGGCGTAGGCTATGTAGATAAGTATAATGAGTATAACATCTCACTAATTAGCAGGAAACATTTTAGCAAGGTGTTTTATTTATTAAGCAAATATTAATGATACTAAGAAGTACTTATTACTGGGATTAATTTTAAGGACCAGCACATTAGAGACAATATGTTTGTAAAGGAGGTGATTACTTTTACGTAATGAGGAGAGAGTAAAAGTAATGATAGATATTAATGAAATTGAATCATTACATTATACCTAAAATATACAGTTCGTTATATTGTCTTTCCCTTTAAGTGTTGATACCAAATTGCATACATAGACATCTGCAAACATACATAAACATACACACAACAACAACAACAACAACAACAAATGAAGCCATTTCTGGTCCACTGGAAGACCAAAGGCCTCAGACATGTCTTTATCCATTTCTGGGGTTTGGACAGTTCTGTCACCATGCCAGCCAATGCGGATTGGTGGTGGTGGGAGACTTCTGTCTGTCAGCCCACAGCAAAACAACATATATACATATACATATATATATATATATATATATGTGTGTGTGTGTGTGTAGTACATATGTGTCTATGTATGCATATACCACATTTATTACGAACATGTATGTGGTACACAGCGCTCACAATTGTTTTAAAGTTTTACAAAATAACAATAACTTTAAAATATGATAAATAAAAAAATAATTATTTTAAGGCACATACGAGCATTTTATAAGCAGTATACACTTCCCAGCTTGAGGGATGTGCAAACAGATACACACAAACGCAGAGAGAGAGAGAGAGAGAGAGAGAGAGAGAGAGAGAGAGAGCCACTGTTTATCTTTCATATTTTCCGGGTACGTTCCAGCGAGAGCTCTATTTGTGGCTTCGCCTCTCAAAGGAAAACTCAGCTTTTTGGTACGAATAAAGTGGGCCATTCGGCAGCTGTATCCATTAGCGTTAGAACATAGCGTAGATGGAAACTAAGGCCCGGACGTGATCTATCTATCTATCTATCGATATATCTATTTACCTATATAAATTATATATATATATATATTATATATATATATATTATGACCTTGATGAGAGGAAAAAGTAACAAAACAAATCTTCAAAAAATAATTTTTTTTAACTGTTTTTCATCGTTACTCTTTTTATTGAGATCAAATTTGAACATATCTATCTATCAATAAATTCATCTATCTATCTATCTTTTTCAGGTGATTGGTCAGAACTCTTGGTTACGAGAAAAAAAAGAAATCTTTGAAAATAAATATATTTCAAACTATTTTGCCGTTATTATTTTTATTGTAAGCAATTTTGAACTTTGTTTTGAAATAAAAAAATGGAAATAAAATTTCACATGCAACTGTATAAACGAAAAACAACAAAAGAACGCTTTAGGGATAATGCAAAATACTTGCAAATATGATGAAAGCATTTCAGAGAAACTGCAAGCGATTTCTATTACAGACGACATTTTATCTTGAATATTCAATGTGTATCCCGTATAAATAGGTCACATGTTTAAGTATAAATCATAGCCTATTGAGAGATTTTATCACACTATACTATAGTTAATTTCTTTTAATGAGGCGCATTTGCACCGACTCGCAGCGGTACCCTTTTAGCTAGGAAATATTTCCATATCTGATTGGTTATAATTATCTTGTCCAACCAATCAGCGATCAGGAAACTTTTCCGAGCTAAAAGGGCACTGCTGCGAGTCGGTGCAAATCTGCTTCGCTAAAAAAAAATTCAGTATAGTTACGTTTCTAGCAATAAGTTAGCCAGGACACCAGCCACCCGTTGAGATACTACCTCTATTGAGTCATTGGGTCCTTTGACTGGCCAAACAGTATTACATTGGATACCTCTCTTTGGTTACGGCTCATTTCTCCATTGTCTACCCATACACAGAATAGTCTGGCCTATTGTTTACAGATTTTCCTGTCCTCATACACATAACAACACTGAGATTACCAAACAATTCTCCTTCATCCAAGGGGTTAACTACTTTACTGTAATTGTTTGGTGGCTACTCGCACTTGTTGAGAGTAGAAGAGACTCTTCATCCATGGTAAGCAGCTCTTCTAAGAGAAGGACACTCCAAAACAATTGCTCTTAAGTCTTGGGTAGTGCCATGGCCATCTACTGTCGTAGATTAGAGTTCTCTTGCTTGAGGGTACACTTGGGCAATTTGTTATATCTCTTCGTTTTTTTTTTTAAGTTTTTATAGTTTATATATGAAAAATCTAATCTAAAGTTGTTATTGTTCTTAGAATATTTCATTTTGATTATTTATTACTTCTCTTGTAGTTTTGTTTCCTTGTTTCTTTCCCTCACTGGGGTATTTTTCCCTGTGGAACCCTTGGGCTTTATAGCATCTTGCTTTTCGAACTAGGGTTGTAGTTAAGATTATAATAATAATAATAATAATAATAATAATAATAATAATAATAATAATAATAATAATAATAGCATAAGATGCCAGTTCAAGGTCCATTCCAATCATGTGTGCTGACTCCTACCATTTGAATATATCAACTTATGCACAAATACCTTCCATGAATAGGTTTAATCTGCTAAACATATATCCAGTTTCCATGTTAGTTTATCTGTCATTTGCATTTAACACTTAAACGTGACCAAGACTGTCTAACTATTCAGTTTTAATTTGATTTTCAATTTTCCATACGAAGAAACTGACTTACGATCAGATATATTGGATAAAATATCACCACACTGGTTATTTCGAACATATACATTCAAAGTTTATAGGTCGTTCAGTTCATGAAAGGGAGAGTCAATGGCCTGAAGATTGACTATATACATATATACATGTAATAAGCACCCAAGTCCCCTCTCCATCATGCTAGGACCAAAAAAGCCAGGTAATGGCTGCTGATAACTCAGCAGGTAGACCTATAAGATCAAACAAACCTCCCAATTTCTAGCTCAGAAGAATGGCGAGGTTGCAGACACTATAAGAAACTAACGAAACTTGAGCGGGTATGTAACTCCCATCCAACAGGCTGTAAGGCAGGAAGTTTCCAATAGCTAGTTTTGTCGGAAAAGCTGCAATATAAATCTGACGTACCATTTCACAAAATATAGAATACGTTACTTCCGAACATTAAATAAAGCAAAATTTTTTTTTTCTAAGCTGTTACATGGAGTCCTTATGTATTTTATAATTTTCGGCAAACGTCCCGTGGAGAAAATTATTTATTTTTGTTTTATTGACTAAAGATCGTGTTATAACCCGATAACTTGATGAATATGTGACACGAAAAATTGTCAATATCTTCCATGAAGCCTTACTATAAAAGAGAGAGAGAGAGAGAGAGAGAGAGAGAGAGAGAGAGAGAGAGAGAGAGAGGGAGAGAGAGAGAGAGAGAGAGGCGTACTTTTCACATGAATAAAATATATAAATCAGCTACTTTACTATACGATAATGAAAGTGGGAAGAAATCATTGTTTTATTCAATTACTATCATCAAATTCGCACTGAGAGAGCCTTATTGCCTTATTGCCTTATTTTTTGTTTGGGTTCCCCCAGGTCCCTCAGTGTGAGGCACCTCGTATATCCACCAGAGTTGCTAATGCATCTTCCGGTGTATTTTGCATCTTCCAGTCTTGGATGGTCTGGGATGCATCTTAGGTATTTATCGAGCTGATTCTTAAACACATCTACGCTCACTCCTGATATGTTTCTTAGATGAGCTGGCAGCACATTAAATAGTCGCTGCATTATCGATGCTGGTGCGTAGTGGATTAATGTCCTGTGCGCCTTTCTCAGTTTACCTGGAATGCTTTTTGGCACTATTAATCTACCTCGGCTTGCTCTTTCTGATATTTTAAGCTCCATGATGTTTTCAGCAATTCCTTCTATTTGCTTCCATGCTTGTATTATCAAGTAGCGTTCTCTTCTCCTTTCTAGACTGTATAGTTTTAAAAATTGCAGTCTTTCCCAGTAGTCAAGGTCTTTAACTTCTTCTATTCTAGCAGTATAGGACCTTTGTACACTCTCTATTTGCGCAATATCCTTTTGGTAGTGTGGGTACCATATCACATTGCAGTACTCGAGTGTACTACGCACATGAGTTTTGTAAAGCATGTGTTCAGCTTTTCTTGTTTTAAAGTGTCTGAATAACATTCCATTTTTGCTTTACATTTAGCCAAGTGTTGCTATTTGGTCGTTGCATAACATATTCCTATTTAAAATTATACCAAGGTCTTTAATTGCTTCCTTGTTTGTGATTGTCTCATTATTAGGTCCCTTGTATGCATACACCATTCCTTCTCTGTTTCCATAATTTATTGATTCGAATTTATCGGAGTTAAATACCATCCTATTTATCTCCGCCCATTCATATATTTTGTTTAGATCTCTTTGTAGTGAGTTCCTATCTTCATCACAAGTAATTTCTCTACTTATTCTTGTGTCATCGGCGAAACTTCTCACTACGGAGTTTTCAACATCACAGTCTATGTCTGAGATCATAATAACAAATAGCAGTGCAGCTAATACCGTACCTTGGGGCACACCAGATATTACCTGGGCTTCATCTGATTTCTCGTCATTTGCAACCACTATCTGTTTTCTGTTTTGCAGGAATTCTTTTACCCATTTTCCTATCTTTCCCACAATATTATGCTTTCTCATTTTTTTCTCCAATATGTTATGGTCTACCTTGTCAAAGGCTTTTGCAAAATCTAGATAGATCACATCTGTGTCTTTTTCATTTATCATATTATTGTATATGTTTTCATAGTTTGCTATCAGTTGGGTCTGTGTAATTTTTCCAGGTACGAAACCGTGTTGACCCATATTAAACAAATTATTTTTGACCAAATGGTTCATTATTTTCTTTTTTATTACCCTCTCATACACTTTCATAATATGTGATGTTAGACTAACAGGTCTATAATTGCTTGCCTCTAGTCTTGATCCATTTTTGAAGATAGGGGTTATATAAGCTAATTTATGTTTAACATATATCTCGCTCATATCTATACTCTGTCTTAGCAGTATTGCAAGCGGCTTCGCGATAGTGTTTGCAGTTTTTTTTTAACAAAATCGCTGGAACTCCATCTGGTCCGGATGCCGATCCATTTTTAATTTCGTTTATAGCCGTGACAATATCTGCTTCATTAATATCTATATCCGTTAGATATTCGACATTTTCTTCTCTCATTTCTGTTTCATTATTCTCATTCGCAATTCTTGGCGTGAACTCACTCTTATATTTTTCTGCTAATATGTTGCATATTTCCTTTTTTTCATTCGTTAGCCGTCCTTCAATTCTTAGAGGGCCTATTTCTATTCTCCTTTTATTCATCTTTTTTGCATAGGAGTAAAGTACTTTGGGGTTTCTTTTTATATTTTGAAGTGTCCTTTCTTCTAAGTCCCTTTTTTCATTTTCTTTCGACTGTATAATCTTTTGTTCTGCATTTTCTATCTTACATTTTATTTCTCTCATTTTCCACACATTTTTTTCTTTTGCAAGATTTTTCTTCCACTTTCTAATTTTCTGAAATAAGATCCTTCTGTCTCTTGGTATGCACGTCTTTTGTTTATTGTTTTTTTTTCGGTACATATTTTTCAACAATTTTCTCCAGTATTTTGTACAGTATGTCCGTATTTACCTGTATATTATCACTTATAAATACATTTTTCCATTCTTTATTCAGTTCTTCATTTATTTCTGACCATTTTATATTCTTACTGTAAAAGTTATATTTTCCATATCCTTCCCAAAGTTTTGTGCTTTTATTAATTCTGTGATCACTTGCTTTGGAATGAACTATCAATTCTATGACATTGTGG
>NW_027168743.1:5000-12500 GCF_036898095.1 Palaemon carinicauda
ATTCTCTCTCTCTCTCTCTCTCTCTCTCTCTCTCTCTAAATGATACAAAGTTTTGCTACGAGACGAACTAGTTATTGTAATTTTTTTTCTCTAAATGATATAAAATATTGCTACGAGCTAGTTATTCTCTCTCTCTCTCTCTCTCTCTCTCTCTCTCTCTCTCAGTGTTAGGACACAAAATCTGGCTACGAACTAGTTATTGTATATTCTCTCTCTCTCTCTCTCTCTCTCTCTCTCTCTCTCTCTCTCAGAGCATTACCCACCCCTTCCTAACCCTCCCCCAATCCCATTTATAAGAAGAAACCCCCTACTCCTTTCAAGTATTACCCCCTACTATAACCCCTCCTTTAAAAAAAAATTAAAAAAAAAGTAACTTACAACCAATAGCATAAGCCACAACTCTTAAGTTCACTTTCTCTCTCCCTCCCTCTATAGTCGTTAATCTCTAATCACCCTCTAACTACCAAACGACAGACTTAACTACCGACCCCTTTAGTAAACGAGCAGTAATAAATATCACAGCCGAAGAGCATCATCAGTCTGGGACAGCCTTAAATTAAGAATGGGAGGGGGGAGGGGGGGTTGGATGTGGTTGACTTGTCCTGACTCCAGCTCCCCCCCCCCCCTCCCTTTCAAGGATCACTTAATCATGCTTGTTTGGTTGAGACAATTTTGTTCATTTTTATATTTTCATTTTTCCTTTATTTCTTTAGATTTCCATTGGTGGTTTAGTAACCATCTCGTTGTCCTGAAACTGGCCATTTTAACTTTGACTATTGTTTTGGTAGTTTAGTAACTCTCTTGTTACCCCGAAAGAAGCTATTTTAACACTGACTACTACTTCAGTAGTTTAGTAACTGTCTTGTTGCCCTAAAATTAGCTATTTTAACTTTGACTACTACTTCGGTAATTTAATAACTATCTTGTTGCCCTGAAACTACCTATTTTAACTTTGACTACTACTTCAGTAGTTTAGTAACTGTCTTGTTGCCCTAAAATTAGCTATTTTAACTTCGACTACTACTTCGGTAATTTAATAACTATCTTGTTGCCCTGAAACTACCTATTTTAACTTTTGACTACAACTTTGGTAATTTAATAACTATCTTGTTGCCCTGAAACTACCTATTTTAACTTTTGACTACAACTTTGGTAATTTAATAACTATCTTGTTGCCCACTAAATATTTTAACTTTGACTACAACTTTGGTAATTTAATAACTATCTTGTTGCCCTGAAACTACCTATTTTAACTTTTGACTACAACTTTGGTAATTTAATAACTATCTTGTTGCCCTGAAACTACCTATTTTAACTTTTGACTACAACTTTGGTAATTTAATAACTATCTTGTTGCCCTGAAACTACCTATTTTAACTTTTGACTACAACTTTGGTAATTTAATAACTATCTTGTTGCCCTGAAACTACCTATTTTAACTTTTGACTACAACTTTGGTAATTTAATAACTATCTTGTTGCCCTGAAACTACCTATTTTAACTTTGACTACAACTTTGGTAATTTAATAACTATCTTGTTGCCCACTAAATATTTTAACTTTGACTACTACTTTGGTAATTTAATAACTATTTTGTTGCCCTGTAACTATGTATTTTAACTTTGACTACAACTTTGGTAATTTAATAACTATCTTGTTGCCCTGAAACTACCTATTTTAACTTTGACTACTACCTTGGTAATTTAATAACTATCTTGTTGCCCTGTAACTATGTATTTTAACTTTGACTACAACTTTGGTAATTTAATAACTATCTTGTTGCCCTGAAACTAGCTGTTTTAACTTTGACTACTACCTTGGTAATTTAATAACTATCTTGTTGCCCTGTAACTATGTATTTTAACTTTGACTACAACTTTGGTAATTTAATAACTATCTTGTTGCCCTGAAACTACCTATTTTAACTTTGACTACTACCTTGGTAATTTAATAACTATCTTGTTGCCCTGTAACTATGTATTTTAACTTTGACTACAACTTTGGTAATTTAATAACTATCTTGTTGCCCTGAAACTAGCTGTTTTAACTTTGACTACAACTTTGGTAATTTAATAACTATCTTGTTGCCTTGTAACTAGCTATTTTAAAGTTGACTACAACTTTGGTAGTTTAGTAACTATATTGTTGCCCTAAAACTAGGTATTTTGATGTTGACTACTACTTTGGCAGTTTAGAAACTATCTTGTTGCCCTAAAACTACCTATTTTAACTTTGACTACTACTCTGGTAATTTAATAACTATTTTGTTGCCCTGTAACTAGCTAGATTACTAATTTGGTACTTTAGAAACTATCTTGTAAGCTGGAAACTAGATATTTGAATATGAATACGTCTGTTCACTAGGTGGAAAACTGCCTTTTTTCCTTTGAATATACTGTTTTAACTGGGTTTATAGCATTCTGCTTTTCCAATTAGTGTTGTATCTTAGTAAAGTAATAATAATAATCATAATAATAATAATAATAATAATAATACGTTGGTGGTTTATTAACTGTATATTGTAATTTGCATGTTTTCAGTTTACCTACGAACCATTATAAAATTTCTTTCTTCATCCGAAAAAAGACCTTTGAAAAAAAAATGCGAAAGTTCCTGTGTTTTAGAATTTACAACATATAGCTGTGGATTTCTTATACCCATTATTATTATTATTATTATTATTATTATTATTATTATTATTATTATTATTATTGGTCAATTCACAATCCTAGTCACAACAGGAACGCAATGAATTTTTTGAACTTGAAATTTACGCTAGAAATTTATTAGAACTTTCAATTTACGCAATAAATATTCAGAACTCAATTTACGCAAAAATTGCGTACGTCAAACCACACTCCCATATGATGATTCAAATTTTGGGCTAAAATTTCCGACATATATTAAATTGAAATATGAACCTAATCAATCAGGAAACTAGTTTTACGTATATCTGGAATTTTTTTTCATATACGCATTTAGTGTTTCCATTTTTTTCTATACGCATTTAGAGTTTTTATACGAAATTAGTGTATCCATTTATCTTTACGCATTTAGAGTGTATTTCTCTTTATGCATTTAATGTATGCATTTCTCTATACGCATTTCGAGTATTTCTCTATATGCATTCATTGGTTCCATTTCTCTATACGCATTTAGAGTCTATTTCTCTATACGCATTTAGAGTTTATTTCTCTATACACATTTAGAGTATTTCTCTATAAGCATTTAGAGTCTAGTTCTCTATACGCATTTAGAGTCTATTTCTCTTTACGCATTTAATGTATCCATTTCTCTATACGCATTTAGAGTTTATTTCTCTATACACATTTAGAGTCTATTTCTCTATAAGCATTTAGAGTCTAGTTCTCTATACGCATTTAGAGTCTCCCTATACACATTTAAAGTCTATTTCTCTATACACATTTAGAGTCTATTTCTCTATACGCATTTAGAGTCTATTTCTCTTTACGCATTTAATGTATCCATTTCTCTATACGCATTTAGAGCCTATTTCTGTATACGCATTTAGAGTCTATTTCTCTTTACGCATTTAATGTATCCATTTCTCTATTCGCATTTCGAGTATTTCTCTATATGCATTCACTGGTTCCATGTCTCTATACGCATTTAGAGCCTATTTCTCTATACGCATTTAGTCTATTTCTCTATACGCATTTAGAGTTTCCATTTCTCTGTACGCATTTTGAGTATTAATACGCAATTAGTGTATCCCTTTCTCTATACGCATTTAGTGCCCCACTTACCTGGCACGTGTTCTTGATTGATTACCCTTACCTGTGCCTCTTTTGCAGTAATTAGTATGCCTTAGTATGCGTAAGTGTGCGTCAGGTCCAGTGACTCAGTTTACGCCACTGATAAGTGTGGAGATTTGATTACGCAATTTATTTACCTCTGTGATAATTACCTTTTCGGTATGGTTGTCCAATGGCCTTGTAAACCCATGTGTTATTATTATTATTATTATTATTATTATTATTATTATTATTATTATTACTTGCTAAGCTACAGGTCTAGTTGGGAAAGCAGGATGCTGTAAGTCCTATATGGGCTCCAACAGGGAAAATAGCCCAGTGAAGAAATGAAATAAACTGCAAGAGAAGTTTTAAGAAGTTTATAGAGTAAGAAAGGTAATCGAAGGATAATAATATATGGACAGAGTTCTTATATATATATATATATATATATATATATATATATATATATATATGTATATATATATATATATATATATATTTATGTAATGGTATTTATCTTAGAATATTTTATAATAATTATGCATTACTTCTTATATAGTTTAGTTATTTCTTATTTCCTTTCCTCACTGGGCTATTTTCCCTCTTAGGGCCCTTGGCCTTATAGCATCCTATTTTTCCAACTAAGGTTGTGGCTTAGCTAATAATGATAATGATAATGATAATAATAGTACATATAATAATAGTGATAATGATAATAATAATAATAGTGAGAGAGAGAGAGAGAGAGAGAGAGAGAGAGAGAGAGAGAGAGAGAGAGAGAGAGAGAGAGAGAGAGAGAGTTGAATCATAATCTTTGTTTTAGATGTAAAGATTCAAGTGGAGTCCATTTATATATAAAAGAAAAACCACAATGGAAGGTTTAAAGGTCACTTATGAATGGCGAAGGCAAGGGCAGGACAATGCCCTAGAAACTGACCATTTGTACTTTACATATGACCAGCGCCCAAGACCCACTCTTTAAAACACACTCACGATAGTATGCGAAAGGATATGTTTGTTATTATTATTATTATTATTATTATTATTATTATTAATAGTAGTAGTAGTAGTAGTAGTAGTAGTAGTAGTAGTAATAGTAATAGTAGTACTAGTTAAGCTACAACTCTAGTTTGAAAAGCTGTATGCTATAAGTCCAAGGGCTCCAATAGAGAAAAATAGCCCAGTGAGGAATCAAAGTAATAAACTGCAAGAGAAGTATATTATTATTATTATTATTATTATTATTAGCTAAGCTACAACCCTAGTTGTTTTCCAAGATGCTATAAGCCCAAGGGCCCCAACAGGGAGAAATAGCCCTCTGAGGAAAAAAAAATAAAAATAAACTACTAATTCAATATATAACATATGCTTGATATACCCCCCTCCCCATCCCCTTTCCCATAGACCCTCCAGGATATATGCATATCCAATTTTTTTTTTTTGGGGGGGGGGATATCTCCCCTCCCCCCTTTTTATATATCATTGGGGAAGTTGCGTGAAAGCAAAATAATAATAAAAAAAAAAAATTATGGTTTGTGCATGCAAGTGTGTATGAGGGGTTAGGGAGAGGTGGGGTGAGAGAGGTTTTGATGCTCTCGCCCCCTACTGGTTGCAGGGGTGAGAGAGAGAGAGAGAGAGAGAGAGAGAGAGAGAGAGAGAGAGAGAGAGAGAGAGAGAGAGAATTGCTTGCTCGGTTTCCTTTGTGAGAATTATCTGAGATTGGAACTTCATGGGAAGAAATTATTGGGAATTATTTTTATTATTTTTGTTATTGTTGTTGTTGTTGTTGTTGTTGTTGTTGTAGTTGTTATTATTTTTATTTATACTATAATTATTATTGAAATTATATTATTATTATTGTTATTGTTATAATTATCTATATTAATTTATTGTTATTATTATTATTATTTTTATTATTATTGTTGTTGTTGTTGTTGTTATTATTTTTATTCATACTATAATTATTATTTGAATTATATTATTGTTATTGTTATTATTATCTATATTAATTTATTGTTATTATTATTATTTTTATTATTATTATTATTATCATTATTATTATTGTTGTTGATGTTGTTGTTGTTGTAGTTATTTTTATTTATACTATAATTATTATTGGAATTATATTATTATTGTTATTGTTATTATATATATCAATTTATTGTTATTACTATTATTATTATTATTTTTATTATTATTATTATTATTATTGTTGTTGTTGTTGCTATAACTTTTATTATTACTATTATTATTATTTAAGTTATATTATTATTATTGTTATTATTATTACTATTATTATTATTGTTATTATTATTTATATTGATTTATTTTTATTATTATTATTATTATTATTATTATTATTATTAATATTATTGTATAAATTATATCATTATTATTATTTGAATTATTTTATCATTATTATTATTGTTATTTCAGATATTATTTTATTATTATTATTATTATTATTACTAATTGCTAAGCTACAACCCTACTTGATAAAAAAAAAGGATGCTATAAGCCCAAGGGCTCCAGGAAAAATAGCCCAATGAGGAAAGGAAATAAGGAAATAAATGAATTACGAGGGAGGTAATTAACTATTTAAATAGAATATTTTAAGAACATTAACAACATTGATATAAATCTTTCACATATAAATTGTAAAAATAAAAAAAAAACAAGAGAAAATATAGAACAGTGTGCCCGAGTGTACCCTCCAGCAAGAGAACTCTCTCTCTCTCTCTCTCTCTATCTCTCTCTCTCTCTCTCTCTCTCTCTCTCTCTATATATATATATATATATATATGTTTATATATATATGTATATATATATATATATATATATATATATATATATATATATATATATATATGTATGTATACACGCACACATATATATATATATATATATATATATATATATATATATATATATGTGTGTGTGTGTGTTTCACCTCTCTCTCTCTCTCTCTCTCTCTCTCTCTCTCTATATATATATATATATATATATGTCTGCTTGTAGCTCTCTCTCTCTCTCTCTCTCTCTCTCTCTCTCTCGTCTACTGTTCCCATGAACCATTGCAATACCTAATTAATTTCTTCTGCCTGTTAACTATGACCGCCATCTTTATTCTGACCAACCTTTGATGGGAAACTGGTTGAAACCGGTATTACGTTTTGACTTTTCCAATCACAGAAGAAAAAGTTAATATGTTTTTTATTCCTATGGTTTCTTTGATAAAATTTTAATCTTTTTTTTTTTTAATTAATTCCGTTCCTTTATCCATTTATGGGTTCAGAAAAAGGGGAATTATATTTTTTATTTTATTCATATTTTGATGAATTAATCAAGAATTTTTTTTGTGTGTGTATTTTCTATAAAGATTTTTTTTTGTCTACATCCTTCTAATATTTATATATAATATTTTTTTCGTGATATTTATTTTTTGTTGAATTAATCAAGATTTTTCATATGTTTTATAAAGATTTTTTTTATGTCAGCCTATTTATGTCTAAATCCTTCTAATATTTATAATTATTAGATCGTTCTGAGTGGAGATACCTTAATGTGGTGAAGGGGTTTGCATATCGCCGTGACCAGCAAAACTGTTCTAGGTAGGGCCACCCATATTAGGTTGGTTTGCTGAGCGATCAGACGAAAATCTCCCACCATCACCAATCCGCAGTTGCCCAGCATGGCGATGATGATGGCCAAATCCCAGACATGAATAAGGACATGTCTGAGGT
>NW_027168743.1:17500-20000 GCF_036898095.1 Palaemon carinicauda
GCGAAGAGAGGTCGGTCTTGTGATTGGTCTGGTTCAAGGGTTGTTTTTATTGTTGTTGTTGTTATTATTGTTGTTGTTATTGTTGATATTATCATTATCATTATTATTATTTTTAGTATTGTTATTATTAGTATTACTATCATTATTGATATTATTATTGATTTTGATATTATTATCATTATTATTATTATTATTAATATTTTTATTATTATTATTATTTTTATTATTATTATCATTTTCAACATACAGTAATATGATTATTATCATTAGTATTATTATTATTGTTATTATTAACATCATCATCATCATTATTATTTTACTAATGATTTACATTTCTTAGATTGCAATGTGTACTGTATATGCAAATTTTTAAGGATGTAATCCGAAACAAGGTTATAAACGCTCAGGGGTCATTCTAAGCTCCTTTGAACACACGCTCTCAGGAGCATAAGGCTAAACAAGAAGAAGAAGAAGAAGAAGAAAAAGATTTTGTTACTCTTTTTCCAATATGTTATTTTTAATGTTTTCTCATGTCGCGTATTATTATTATTATTATTATTATTATTATTATTATTACTAGCCATGCTACAACCCTAGTTGGAAAAGCAAGATGCTATAAGCCCAAGGGCTCTAATAGGGAAAATAGCCCAGTGAGCAAAGGAAATAAATAAATGATGAGAATAAATTAACAATAAATCATTCTAAAAACAGTAACAACGTCAAAACAGATATGTCACATATAAACTATAAAAAGACACATGTCAGCCTGGTCAACATAAAAACATTTGCTCCAACTTTGAACTTTTGAAGTTCTACTGACTCAACTAATCTATTAGGAAGATCATTCCCCAACTTGGCCACAGGTGGAATAAAACTTCTAGAATACTGTGTAGTATTGAGCTTTATGATGGAGAAGGCCTGGCTATTAGAATTAACTGCCTGCCTAGTATTACGAACAGGATAGAATTGTCCAGGGAGATCTGACTGTAAAGGATGGTCAGGGTTATGAAAAATCTTATGCAACATGCATAATGAACTAATTGAACGACGGTGCCAGAGATTAATATCTAGATCTGGAATAAGAAATTTAATAGACCGTAAGTTTCTGTCCAACAAATTAAGATAAGAGTCAGCAGCTGAACACCAGACAGGAGAACAATACTCAAAACAAGGTAGAATAATAATAATAATAATAATAATATGTCCATAGAATAACACCGATCTTACTAAACTGATATATAGTGTGATTTTTATACGTAATTTCAGGCTATTTGATTTAAGATAAAAAATAGTAATAATTAGATTTTATATTTTCTTCATTACTAATAATATTTCTATTATTCCTGAAATTTCAATAATGAAATCACTTTCTCTTCCTGAAAAGCCAATGATAAATTCACAATCTCTCCTAAAAATATTTGTACACATTTATTCACAATCTCTCCTAAAAATATTTGTACACATTTATTCACAATCTCTCCTAAAAATATTTGTACACATTTATTCACAATCTCTCCTAAAAATATTTGTACACATTTATTCACAATCTCTCCTAAAAATATTTGTACACATTTATTCACAATCTCTCCTAAAAATATTTGTACACATTTATTCACAATCTCTCCTAAAAATATTTGTACACATTTATTCACAATCTCTCCTAAAAATATTTGTACACATTTATTCACAATCTCTCCTAAAAATATTTGTACACATTTATTCACAATCTCTCCTAAAAATATTTGTACACATTTATTCACAATCTCTCCTAAAAATATTTGTACACATTTATTCACAATCTCTCCTAAAAATATTTGTACACATTTATTCACAATCTCTCCTAAAAATATTTGTACACATTTATTCACAATCTCTCCTAAAAATATTTGTACACATTTATTCACAATCTCTCCTAAAAATATTTGTACACATTTATTCACAATCTCTCCTAAAAATATTTGTACACATTTATTCACAATCTCTCCTAAAAATATTTGTACACATTTATTCACAATCTCTCCTAAAAATATTTGTACACATTTATTCACAATCTCTCCTAAAAATATTTGTACACATTTATTCACAATCTCTCCTAAAAATATTTGTACACATTTATTCACAATCTCTCCTAAAAATATTTGTACACATTTATTCACAATCTCTCCTAAAAATATTTGTACACATTTATTCACAATCTCTCCTAAAAATATTTGTACACATTTATTCACAATCTCTCCTAAAAATATTTGTACACATTTATTCACAATCTCTCCTAAAAATATTTGTACACATTTATACACAATCTCTCCTAAAAATATTTGTACACATTTATTCACAATCTCTCCTAAAAATATTTGTACACATTTATTCACAATCTCTCCTAAAAATATTTGTACACATTTATTCACAATCTCTCCTAAAAATATTTGTACACATTTATTCACAATCTCTCCTAAAAATATTTGTACACATTTATTCACAATCTCTCCTAAAAATATTT
>NW_027168743.1:22500-32500 GCF_036898095.1 Palaemon carinicauda
AATGGGTATTCTTTGTTTTAGGCCTATTAATTTATAACAATTTCTATCATCAAACTAAAAAAATTAACCGAAAAAAACTAAAGTTCACATCTAGGTAATTCACAAATAAATTATTCCCAGTAAAATTAATTTACCTAATATTACCTACTTATATCTTCCTACACATTAAAATAAAGTACTAAAACGTACATTCTTTGTTTTGTAGGCCTACTACTGTATATCAATTTCTATCATCAAACTAAAAAAAATCAACGAAAAAAGTATAGTTTAAATGTAGGTACATCACAAATTATCCCCACTAAAATTCATTTACTTAATATACCTAATTTTATCTCACATTTAAAAAAATCTAAACCAGATATTATTTCTTTTTTAGGCCTATTAATGTATAGCCATTTCAATACTCAGACTAGAAAAATTACTGAAAAAATTGTAGTTCACATATAGCTACATCACAATTTATTCCCAGCAAACATCATTTAGCTAATTCTATCTTTTCACCATTAAAAAAAAGATGAAACAGATAGTCTTTGTTTTTAGGCCTATAGATGTATAGAATTTTCTATCATCAAACTAAAAAAAAAATCAATGAAAAAACTATAGTTCACATCTAGCTAAACCACAAATAAATTATTTCCAAGCAAAGTTCATTTACCCGATATACCTACTTTCATCTTCTCACCATTAAAGAAAAAACTAAAACAGATATTCTTTTGTTTTTAGGCCTTTAAATGTATAGTATTTTTTATCATCAAACTAAAAAAAATCAATGAAAAAACTATAGTTCACTTCTAGCTAAACCACAAATAAATTATTTCCAAGCAAAGTTCATTTACCCGATATACCTACTTTCATCTTCTCACCATTAAAGAAAAAACTAAAACAGATATTCTTTTGTTTTTAGGCCTTTAAATGTATAGTATTTTTTATCATCAAACTAAAAAAAATCAATGAAAAAACTATAGTTCACTTCTAGCTAAACCACAAATAAATTATTCCAAAGCAAAGTTCATTTACCTGATATACCTACTTTCATCTTCTCGCCATTAAAAAAAAAACTAAAACAGATATTCTTTTGTTTTTTTAGGCCTACTACCCTATTCATGAATATCCAGGCCAAAGCATAAACCTGTCAGTCTGTCAGTTTTACCGTTCAATGTGAGTAAATAATTAGAGACGTGTTATAGTAAACGGTCCCAATAAACATGAGCTCATTGCCAAAGCCGTCATCGGATATAGCAAAGTGACCATTTAAATGTCGTCATATTTCAGGTTGTGATGTGTGTATAGGTAAGTAATGGGGGTGTATAGGGTTTACAGGGTGTACTGACTGTGTATGTGAGGGAGAGAGAGAGAGAGAGAGAGAGAGAGAGAGAGAGATGAGTAATGTAAATGAGATGGATAGAAGTTATTGATTGGTTTTTGATTACCTGGCGATATCTCTATGAGATTTATTGGTGTAAATGTATAGAAGGTTAATATATATATATATATATATATACAGGTATATATATATATATATATATATAGATAGATAGATAGATAGATATGTGTGTATGTCTATTATATTATATATGTATGTATGAGTGTGTATTTGAGAATATATATATATATATATATATATGTATGTATATGTATATGTATATAGAATGAGAGAGAGAGAGAGAGAGAGAGAGAGAGAGAGAGAGAATCCTATATAGTATTTTCAAATTTATATTTATTTATAACACATAATCATTTGGGTTGGAATCCACTCTAGTTAAGCGAGGGTATCATCTCCCCTCCCCCCTTCCTTAATAACAACAACAACAACAATTTGTTTGTCTTTACATGAACGAAAACGACCAAGTCCACGGGATTCGAACGCAAGCGATTCTATCCCAATACTGAGTCATACCATAACCATCAAGGAAAACAAGCTTATATAACAAGACCTAAATTGTAACCCCCTCCCCTCAGCCCCCAAATAATACCCCCTCCCCGGGGGGGGGTCATAAACCCCAAACCCCCGGGAAAAATGATAATTCATAATACTGTAGTTTTGATTGGGTGTTTTATCAACGTCTTCTCGTCTCTTTGGTTTAAGAGGAGGGTTTAGGCAAAGGAGAGGTTTCATATCTTTGAGAACGTGGGTTTGTTTTATATTTTATGGTTTAATTGTTTTTTGTTGTTGTGGGTTGTTATTATTGTTGTTGTTTATTGATTCTTTCTTGGTTTTATTGGTTGTTATTGTTGTTGTTGTTTATTGATGCCTTCTTGGTTTTATTGGTTGTTATTGTTAGGTTGTTGTTTAATATTTTTTTCTTGGTTGTTGTTGTTGTTGTTTATTGATACTTTCTTGGTTTTATTGGTTGTCATTGTTGTTTTTGTTGTTTATTGATACTTTCATGGTTTTATAGATTGTCATTGTTGTTTTTGTTGTTTGTTGATACTTTCTTGGTTTTATTGGTTGTCATTGTTGTTGTTGTTGTTTATTGATACTTTCTTGGTTTTATTGGTTGTCATTGTTGTTGTTGTTTATTGATACTTTCTTGGTTTTATTGGTTGTCATTGTTGTTGTTGTTGTTTATTGATACTTTCTTGGTTTTATTGGTTGTCATTGTTGTTGTTGTTGTTTATTGATACTTTCTTGGTTTTATTGGTTGTCATTGTTGTTGTTGTTTATTGATACTTTCTTGGTTTTATTGGTTGTTATCGTTAGGTTGTTGGAATGTTGTTGTTGTTTATTCATTTTTTTTCTTGGTTTCATTGTTTTAGATTGTAGGAATGTTATTGTTTTTGCTATTATTTATTGATTTTTTCTTGGTTTTATTGTATTTTATTGTTGTAGGTTATGGGTTGTTGTTGTTGTTTATTGATTTTTTCTTGGTTTTATTGGTTGTTATTGCTGGGTTGTTATTGTTGTTGTTGTTGTTGTTTTGATTTTTTCTTAGTTTTATTGGTTTTTATTGTTGCAGTTTGTTGGGTTGTTGTTGTTGTTGTTATTGTTTATTGTTTTTTCTTTGTTTTATTGTTGTTATTGTTTGTAGGTTATTGGGTTGTTGTTAATATTTACTGATTTTTTTCTTGGTTTTATAGGTTTTTATTCTTGGTTGTTTGAATGTGGTTGTTATCGTTAGTATTTACTCTGTTGAAATATATATATATATATATATATATATATATATATATATATATATATATATATATGTGTGTGTGTGTGTGTGTGTGTGTGTGTGGTTAAGAATAAATACAGTATCGTGCTCAAATAGGAATAAATTTCTACCTCATACTGAGATTCGAACCTTAATCTTCATGATTGATAGCGACATTGCCTTCATTTGAAGGGACTAAGGTTCGATCCTAGTATTAGGCAGTTGCATATATATATATATATATATATACACACACACATACACACACACATAACTACCTAATACTATTACGTGAATTGGGCATTTTGCATGACCGTGACCTTGACCTTTATCCTTGACCTTCCAAAATTTAACCATTTCCAACTTTTTACATAACAGTTAATCCCTACAAGTTTTATTACTCTACGATTGAAATTGTGGTCAGGAAGCTGTTCACAAACAAACACACAAACAGGGGGTAAAAAAATAACTTCCTTTCAACTTCGTTGGCGGAGGTAATGAGTCAAGGAATTTATCTATGGCAATATGCTTTGCATCTTCATGTTGCAAAGTCTCAACATGTCTTATAGCTTTGCCCGAATTTTCTTTGGTTATTCTATCCTTTGATTTCTGTACGAGTATCTTCAAGTCTTTCATAATGAGACACCTCATGAATGGCAGAGGCAAGGGACAGTGACATTGCCCTAGAAAGCAGCGCCCAAGCCCCCTCTCCACCCAAGCTAGGACCAGGGAGGGCCAGGCAATGGCTACTGATGACTCAGCAGATAGACCTATAGGCCTCCCCCAAATCCCCCATCCTTAGCTCACAAGGATGGTAGGGTTGCAGACCATAAAGGAACTAACGAGTCTGAGCGGGACTCGAACCCCGGTCTGGCGATCACCAGGCAGAGACGTTACCAATTAGCCCAGAACAATAGGTTTGCTTAAAAGCAGAATGGTGTTACAGACTAATACACACATAAAAAAGCTACACCAACACCTAAAATCATAGACCCCCTCAGACGTCCTAACTGCGCCAGGACTCCTCGCTGCTGGGAGGAAGGACGCAGGTTGCGGTACCACACATAAACATTCGCTACCGGGGATCTTGAGCGATGTCAGGCAGGGCAGCCGTGGGACTATGGTCTACCCCAGAGCCAAAGTAAAGTCCTTCAAAGAGAAGGCAAACGTGCTTACTCCATACAAAATATAGGACAAATGCACGTTCATAGAAGAAATATATAATTTTTCACATTGGAATGAGTTCCTTAAGGAACCACTTATCGAAGACAATACCATTCCTCAGGTTAAGATAATTTCCATAGTTTTTAGCAAGGAATATCAATTGTGCATTTGGAACATAGCCGTCTTTTGTGCTTGCATGCAAACGCAACAAAACGTTCTCCCTTTCCTTGTGGGATTTTTAACCCCTGTTGCTTTTGAAGAGCTTGTATCTATCTATCTATTTATCTATCTATCTATCAATCATTTATTGACACTGTAGTTCTGGTTCACCCAGATATGTATGTAGTTGGGCGTTCTTTATTTTTTGATTCTCCTATTTCTCATAAAAATTAAAGATAATAATGTCCGCAAAGACAGAATATCCTCTCTCTCTCTCTCTCTCTCTCTCTCTCTCTCTCTCTCTCTCTCTCTCAGAATGTATCCCACCATTCACGTGAACTTACGCAAATAGGCAAATAAAAAAAGGTGATAATGATACGGAATATTTTACGCAATATCATCCATAGCGTACAGACCCATATAAACAAAAGAAGCGTAAGGGGGAGGGGGGCGTGGGTGGGCGGCCGGGCGTATGGGTGCGTGGGACCGTGGGGTGGGCGTAGGGACACCCAAACCGCCCGCCAGCTCCGAGATAAACACATTAGCATCACAACGAAAAAGACACCCCACCTCTCTCTCTCTCTCTCTCTCTCTCTCTCTCTCTCTCTCTCTCTCACCTACTAATTCATCGGCTGTCTCTCTGTCCGCACTTTGACAGACAGTCTTGTTCTCTCTCCACCCCCCAATTCCCTGTCTATCCTTCCTCCGTCTGTTATTTGTCAAAGATGATCCCCGCACAACACACTTTCGCGATATTTGCGTGGTCTGGTGTGGACCGGTGTGGTTGAACCCGCCATGCGACACCGTGTGAGTGAAGGATGCTGAGACCTTTGTATGCAGGTTGCTGCTTCTATGAAATGTTTGCGCAAGTTGGGTCATTTTTGTTTTTGTTTTTGTTTATTGGTGTGAGTAGTGATTGACTTTATTGTTTATTATTGTTTGTTGATATGATAATTTGGTCTTACGGTGTAATTGTTATCTTTAGTATTTATTGGTGGTTGGAATTTATATATATATTTATATATATATATATATATATATATATATATATATATATATACTGTACACATATACATATATATATATATATATATATATATGAAATTATTATTATTCAGTCTTCTAAACAAGATATTAAACATAAATTTTTGCCATGAAAGTATTGTTATTATTATTATTATTATTATTATTATTATTATTATTATTATTATTATTATTATTATTTATCGTAAATCTCCTAAAGAGAGTTTCAAAACAAAATTAATCATAAGCTTTGTCCATGAAGGTATTATTATTATTATTATTATTATTATTATTATTATTATTATTATTATTATTATTATTATTATTATTATTATTATTATTCAGTCTCTAAAACCTACTAAGAACTTAAACAAAACCGTAAACAGAGACTTTAACCACCAAAGTGTGATCTCCAAATTCATGAGAAACAAGAGAACGTGTAAGTATAAACATGTCTAAAGAGGAAAGGCCCCTGGAAAGCTGAGATATGCTATTCGGGATGCCCTTGACAACGGCCTCTGTAGACTGTCATGTAACTGCCCAATTCTAACTGTTGATTGGGAGATTCGACGAGTGATTTTTAGTCACGCGTAACTGTGAAGCGCAGATGAGAGAGAGAGAGAGAGAGAGAGAGAGAGAGAGAGAGAGAGAGATGGTTTTGTATACGAAATATATGAATATTTTCTATTATTATTATTAATATTATTATTATTATTATTATTATTATTATTATTATTGTTATGCAATTTATTACTATTATTATTGTTATCATTATTATAATTGTTGTTGTTGTTATTAATATTTTTTATTGAAGACTGGCATAAAAGAGGATCTCCCATCAAAATACACATATTATTATTATTGTTGTTGTGGTTATTATTATTATTATTATTATTATTATTATTATTATTATTGTTGTTGTTGTTGTCATGATTATTATTATTATTATTATTATTATTATTATTATTGTTTGATTAATTACTATGACACAAGAGGGTCTTCTACCAAAATACACATTTATTATTATTATTATTATTATTATTATTATTATTATTATTATCATCATTATGATTATTATCATAACAACAACACATCTGAAGGATCCTCGCACTAAAATTCCCCAAATTCGTACCTCAGTAAACCCAGTAGGACATCTAAATGGCCTGTCAGGTCGAGCAGGACAAGTGATACGAGAGTAGGACGTCTGGTAAAGGTTCCTTTATTCTCATTATCACGACAGTTCTCCCCCATCCCACAACCCTAGGCCATCAAGGAGATCCTTCGCATATATTACACTAGTTGGTCTATCCCCCTCCCCCTCCTCCTCCTCCTCCTCCCTATCCCTCTCCCTCCTTGATGAGTTAGAAGTAGAGGATGTCAGTCACTGCCTAGGTATACAATTGGAAGGACCCTGAGGGGGCCACCTGACACCTTTCGCTTGTTACGATGGTCGGTAATATAAGGGGGAGGGAGGGACAGTGGGAGGGGGAGGGAGAGGTTCTATACAGTGATGGCAGGAGGGGGGGGGAGGAACACGTTCCATGCTGTGTTGTGCTTTCCTTCTGGTTTAAGTTCCACCGCAGGAGAGTAAGTGGGACTTTTGATGTTCCGTAAAATGAGCATATTCAGCTCTACTTTGCATGCTTGAGATATTGGAAATGGGGGAATCAAAGTTTGCCTTTAAAGAGAGGTATAGTTGAGGACAAGTTCAAGACAATAAATGAGGACAAGTTCAAGACAAGAGTTGTGGACAAGTTCAAGACAATAATTGGAATCAAGTTCAAGACATTAGTTGAGACAAGTTCAGGATAAGTGTTGAAGACAAGTTAAAGATAATTGCTGAGGACAAGTTCAAGACTATAGTTGGAATCAAGTTCAAGACATTAGTTGAGGACAATTTTTAGACAATTGTTGAGGAAAAGTTCAAAACAACAGTTATGACAAGTTCAAGACAGTTGTTGAAATCAAGTTCAAGATAAGTGTTGAGGACAAGTTCAAGAAATAGTTGAGGACGAGTTCATGACAAGAGTTGAAAAGTTCATGACAAGATTGCGAACAAGTTCAAGACAATAGGTAAGGACAAGTTCAAAACAACATCGAAGACAAGTTCAAGAAAATTCTAAAGACAAGTTCATGACAAGATCGAAGACAAATTCAAGGCAAGATCGAATCATATCGAAGACAAGTTCATGACAAGATCGACCCCTTGACGTCACTTTACACACTCCAGACCAATCCAAAAATCCCATATCTAATAAAGAGTCAGTTATAGACCTCAGAACTCGTCCATACCAACCTAGCCAATGCACAAAAACACGTCCCCAGGGTCATACCCTCCGAAGGAGACAATAGATTCCTTCGCAGGACATCTCAAGACGGGCGCACGTCCACCCCTGGCCACATATTCCGCAGGGGGCCCCTTTGAAAGGCGCGAGAAAGGAGGGCGCCTCTCACACCTTAACCTGTCATTACATCTCATTATCCTGAAGAAAGCTTTCGCCTGGGGGCGCTGACGGGGTGGGTGAAGGACTTGGAGAAATTATCCTAGGTGAAGGAGGGGTTTAGGCGGAATGGGGGAATGGGGAGGATGTGATAAAGAGAGGGGATAGGGAAGCTGGATTGGAAGTAGATGGGAGAGGAGAATGATTAGGTAGATTATAGGAGAGATAGAATGATTGATAATGAATAGGATTGGAGGATAATAAAGATTGAATTATGAAAATAGATCAGGTGAATCTTTAGGAAATATTTTGAGGAATAAGAAGTTTGTGGAAAATGCAGTGGATGAAGGGAAATGAATAGGATTGGAGGAGATAAGGAATAAATGGAGAAAATTAGTTAGGTAATTCAGTAGGAAAAAGATAAGTAGAGAATGTAAAGAATGATGAAGGAAAATTAATAAGATTTGAAGAATAAAGGAGAGGTGAAAAATCTAGAGAGTGGGTGAAAAGAAGTAAAGACGGAATGAAGGAAAATGAATAGGGTTGAATAAAGAAAATCGATTAGGTAAATCATTAGCAAAAGAGGAAGTAGGTATAGAATGGATGAAGGAAAATGAATGATAAATTTGGCAGATGAGAAGGATAGAAAGATAAATGGGAAATTAAGAATAAATAGGTAGAAAGATAATGTAAACTTAAAAAGTTGAAGAATGAATAGGTTGAAAAGACTGAATTAAGAAATTGGATAAAGGATGAGAAGCAAATAATAATAGATATAAGGGAGGATATAGAAAGGGTAATAAAAGAAAAAGGATGAAATAAAAATAGGATTTGGAATAATAGAAGGATGCAAGGGAAGTGGAAATAAGTAAAAAAACGAGAGATTCGTGAAGATAACTGATAAATGAAGGAAATTAAAATATTGAAGTGTAAAGGAAGAAAATAGAGAAATTCGTTGAATTTGAAAGGAGGAAAGATAAAATAAGATGGAAATAAATAGGAAGAAGTAAAGATGGGATGGGAAATGGAAAAAGAAAATATCGAGATGAAGAAAAGAAGGTAGATAGTAAAGATGGAAAGAACCAGAAGAGAAGAGTAATCAAGTAGGTATTAAAATAATTGATTGGAAAATGAAATGAAAAAAAATATTAATGAATTGTTTGGTTATAAACGCCATTTATACATTATTAAAACAAAATCATATTTGGAAAATATATTAATAGTATTTTGGAATACAATACGAGAAACTAATATATGTTTATATATGAATGGAAGCTGTGAATTCATTATGTAAAAGTCACTGCATTACATAAGATAATTTATTAATGGTTTAATTTAATTATATTGCCTGTGAAAGTAATCTAAATGGAACTATATGGTAGAGAAATTCTACAGTTATTTACATGTGTATTGAATCTGTACATATACAGAGGATCTTTAGATAATTTTTTATTTTCATTTAATTTTGAGATTTGTTGGATGGTTTATTCAAGGGGAAAATAATAATAATAATAATAATAATAATAATAATAATAATAATTCATATATTCGTTATTTAGATTTTTATTTTAGGGTCAGGTGAGGCTGGCTACTACTGAACTTCAGACTAATATATATATATATATATATATATATATATATATATATATATATATATATATATATATATATATACTGTGTATATATATAAAGATATATATATATGTATATATATGTGTGTATATATAGATATATATATATATATACAGTATATATATATATATATATATACTGTATATATATATATATATATATATATATATATATATATATATATACTGTATATATATATATATATATATATATATATATACTGTATATATATATATATATATATATATATATATACTGTATATATATATGTAGAGAGAGAGAAGGAGGACTCTGAGAAATGTAAGAAGCTATAGAGGTGCAGATATGGGTAGTGATCACCAGCTCCTCATTGCCACACTGAAATTAAAATTGAAAACACCCAACAGAAAGGTTGATAGAATACCTAGGTTTGATACAACTAAACTCTTATAAGAACAGAGAAACATT
>NW_027168743.1:37500-42500 GCF_036898095.1 Palaemon carinicauda
TTGAATTCATTCATTCTTCATCTCTCCATTCCCCTACCAACCCCGTGATATTATTACCCCCTTGATTTTATTACCCCCGGGATATTATTACCCCCCCTGATTTTATTACCCCCCCCCCCCTGATATTATTACCCCCCTTCCGTTTCGTCCAAATGTGTGGTAGGGATTTGTCAATACTAATATTAGGTTTATTTATGATTTTTTTTTCATCTTTTTGGTTGATTAGAAAAACTTTATTACCAAATCTTGCACTTGAAATGTATTGATTAATGCACAAACAACCGCACATTATATATATATATATATATATATATATATATATATATATATATATATATATATATATATATATATCCCTTTCTGAGTGGAGACCCCTTAACGTGGTGAAAGGGTTTTGCGTATCGCTATGATCAGCAAAACTGTACTAGTCAAGGGCACCCATACTAGGTTGGTTTACTGTGAGTGATCTGAGTAAAGTCTCCAACAATAACCAATCCGTAGTGGCCAGCGTGGTGATGATAATGGCCAAATCCCAGACATGAATAACAATGTGTCTGAGGTCTTTGTCCTGCAGTAGACTAGAAAGGGCTACAGTTGTTGTCGTTGTTGCTGTTGTTGTTGTTGTTGTTGTATGAAATGGCCAAACCTCAGATTTGAATAAAGACATAAAGTAGACTGGAAATGCCTGCATTTGTTGTTGTTTTATATATATATATGTGTGTATATATATATATATATATATATATATATATATATATATATATATATATGCATATATAAATTTACACTGTATATATATTTCCGTGTTGGAGCCCTTGGTCTTATAGCCTCCTGCTTTTCTAACGAGGGTTGTAACTTAGCTAGTAATATATATATATATATATATATATATATATATATATATATATATATATATATATATATATATATATATATATATATATATTGATAGACAGATAGATACAAATGAAATAATCAGATATATAAGCATACAAATATACAAATATACCACTTCGTAAATTAATGAATGAAAAATAAACGAATAAAGAAACACCCAAAGTGAATAAACCCATAAAAGCCAATGAAAACGACAAACGAGGAAATGAATAGATGAATAAACATACAATTTCATCTATGAATAATCAAGCAAAGATTAAAGATAACAGAAAGCAATTAAACAGATCGATAAGACCATAAAATCTTGTTCTGCTTATCATAAAATCGAAGATCTATCTGCGGGCAAGAAGGGCACATGACATCTGTCATGGCCGCTGCAGTAAGACAAATAACAATTATCTGGTCTTCAAACACCTGTTGCCTATTTGCATATATATATGTACGCTAATTGCGTCATAAAGTTGAGTCATGGAGGGAGAGGGGTTTACTGTTTGATAATTTAATATATGTATATATATATATATATATATATATATATATATATATTATGTATATATATACACACACAAACATACATATATATATATATATATATATACATATATATATATATATATATATACAAACATGTATATATATATATATATATATATATATACAAACATGTATATATATATATATATATATATACAAACATGTATATATATATATATATATATATATATACAAACATGTATATATATATATATATATATATATATACAAACATATATATATATATTTTTATATACATATATATGTGTATATATATATATTTATATATGTATAAATATAATTATATCACCCCTATATAATGAAGAGCAAGTGGCCCTCGAGCAGGGGTCGAGGGAATTGTCATACCTTGGTGAGAGGTGTGTGAAGGTCTGTGTGCATGTCTCTCTAAATATTTAACTGTAATATTTGACGCGTCGTGTACACTAGTTTATTATTATTATTATTATTATTATTAGTAGTAGTATTATTATTATTATTATTATTCTTATTACTTGCTAAGCTTCAACCTTAGTTTGAAAAGCAGGAGGCTATAAGCCCAGGGGCCTACACAGGGAAAATAGCCCAGTGAGGAAAGGACACAAGGAAAAATAGAATATTCTAAGAACAGTAACAACATTAAAATAAATATTTCATATATAAGCTATAAAAACTTTAACAAAACAAGAGGAAAAGAAAATAGATAGATTAGTGTGCCCGAGTGTACCCTCAAGCAAGAGAACTCTAACCCAAGACAGAGGAAGACTATGGTACAGATGCTATGGCACTACCCAAGACTAGAAAACAATGGTTTAATTTTGGAATGTTCTTCTGCTAGAAGAGCTGCTTACCATAGCTGAAGAGTCTCTTCTACTCTTACCACGAGGAAAGTAGCCACTGAACAATTACAGTGCAGTAGTTAACCCTTTGGGTGAAGAAGAACTGTTTGATAATCTCAGTGTTGTCTGATGTATGAGGACTGAGGAGAATATGTAAAGAAAAGGCCAGACCATTCGGTGTATGTGTAGGCAAAGTAACCAGAGAGAAGGATCCAATGTAGCACTGTCTGGCCAGTCAAAGAACACCATAACTCTCGAGCGGTAGTTTCTCAACGGGTGGCTGGTGCCCGGGCCAGCCTACTACCTGGAAATATTATATATATATATATATATATATATATATATATATATATATATATATATATATATATATATATATATATATATATATATATATATATATATATATATATATATATAAACTGTATAAATATTTATTCCATCTGAATTTTTTACTTTTCAATCAGTCAGTCGGATCCCCTATTTTGCAAACCAAGTGGTTCTTCATATATTTTCAATTTGATAATAGTAATATTGATGATGATAATAAAAATAGTGATGATGATGATAATAATAATAATAATAATAATAATAATAATAATAATAATAATAATAATAATAATAATAAAGTCTTGTATCTTTGGATAGTTAGTTTTCTATATGATCTAAATTATAAAATTAAATTGCAAAAACATAAGAGATTATCTTCCAAAGCTGATCTCTACTGATCGACTTAATCCCTTTCATTTAAATTGATTAATATAATTACTATAATTAATATGGTCAATTACATCTGACTTGTTAGCTCTGAAGCAAAGTCTGGCCAGGACAAACATAAATCAAATATTTGATATATATTCTACTTGTGTCATCTTGATGTTTTGGTAATTTTTTGTATATGACATATGTACTTCCGTCAACGAAGTTGAACTTGGAAGGTTATGTTTTACCCCCTGTTTGTGCGTTTGTGTGTGTTTGTTTGTGAAGAGCTTCCTGGTCATAATTTTAATCGTAGACTAATGAAATATGCAGGGATTAACTGTTATGTAAACAGATGGAAATGATTAAATTTTGGAAGGTCAAGGTCAAGCAAAATGTCCAATTCACGTAATCAGCCTTAAATTTGGACAGCGTTGTCACAAAGATTTCAAACTTGGGTCATATTTGAGGGTATGAAAATCCACACCAATTGATACATGATAAGGTCAAAGGTCAAGGTTGAGGTCGATAAATAAGCTACTGCGTCGGTCTGCGCTCTACTGAGTACCCCTCTACTTTATTTTGTATATGACATTATTTTGGATATGCTTTCCTCTTGGTAAGAGTAGAAGAAACTCTTTAGTTATGGTAAGCAGCTCTTCTAGGAGAAAGACACTCCAAAATCAAACCATTGTTCTGTAGTCTTGGGTAATGCCATAGTCTCTGTACCATGGTCTTCCACTATCTTGGGTTAGAGTTCTCTTGCTTGAGGGTACACTCGGGCTTACTATTCTATCTTGTTTCTCTTCCTGTGTTTTTATAGTTATTATTATTACTATATATATATATATATATATATATATATATATATATATATATATATATATATATATATATATATACTGTATATGATTTATTTTAATACTGGTATTGTTCCTAAAATGTTTTATTTTGTTTGTTCAATACTTCTCTTGCAGTTTATTTATTTCCCTGTTTCCTTTCGTCACTGTGCTATTTTTTTCTAATTATAATAATAATAATAATAATAATAATAATAATAATGATAATATTGAAATAAACGTTTAACGCCTGAATTATAGCTTAAGATTAGACAAATGTAGAGATGTGTAGAAAAATAATTAAGCTTCTAAGCAAATGAATAGTAAAAAGAGATTAGATGTAGGAACCCCGTCCCATGGGTGTTAACATGCAAAGACATCGTTCGTGTCAGCACCTTGGTTGAATGTAACAAAGGGGTTGCCAAGAACCGCCAGCTAAGAAATAAAAAAACGCCGAAATCGTTCGCGAGAGACCAACGGTTAAGCAATGTCTTTTTTTGCTGACGTTATTAAAAAGGGTTAGCATCTATGAATATGTCCTTCGGAAGGGGGGAATAGGAGGAGAAAAGGAAGGGATAAAAGACGGAAAGGGTTAAGGCAATAATAAAATATAAAAGAGAAGATGAAAAGGCCATTAATCGAAGCTTAAATAAGAGTTTTATGATGTTTACGATGCTCCTAGCTCCATCTCTCGACCGCAAGATGGCGTCGGCTGTGCTATTATCATCATTATTGTCATTATTCATGCCTGGGCCTTCTCAGGGGCTGTGGGATGCTGTGTGTGTATCCTCCGCAGGACAAGAATAGAAGGATATGTCGTAAAGTATCCCCGTAGGAAGAGTAGAGTCAATAATACTGAATATTTATGAATGACAATTTGTAAACACCGGGAGTGATATTAAAGGTTTATAGGAATGGGGATCACAATGGATTTTAGAGGTTTTATGGGAATTTTTAATATTGTTAAGGGAATATAAAGGCGATGATAATGAATTAGAATTACAATACATCTATGTATCTCTGTGTCTGTCTATCTATCTAGGCTATCTATCTAACTATCTATTTATATATCTATCTATATATATGTATATGAATTGACATATTTGAGGCCTTTGTCCTGCAGTGGATTAGAAACTATATATACGTACTCACATATATATAAATAAATATATATATATATATTCAAATAAGCCAT
>NW_027168743.1:47500-58154 GCF_036898095.1 Palaemon carinicauda
TAAGGTTATTATTGTTCCTAAATTTCTCTAGTAGTTTACCTTTTTGCCTTCCCTCACTGGGCTATTTACCCTGTTAGAGCCTTTGGGCTTATAGCATCTTGCATTTCCAACTAGAGTTGCAGCTTAGCAAGTAATAATTATAATATTGTTATTATTATTATTATTATTATTATTATTATTATTGTATTTACTACTGCTACTACGACTAATACTACTACTACTAATACTATTATTATTATTATTATTATTATTATTATTATTATTATTATTATCATTGCATTGGAATGAATATAAAATTTACCTCTTTCTGTTTACTATATGATATGTGAACAACCCAAAAATGTTTATGATAAATTTCAATCAACTTGATAAACTCGATCAGATCATCAAATGGATATAGGACTCTATTTTGTTTATTTGTTCGTATATCATTGTTTATCTATTTTGTTGTTATTTACTTATTGATTCGATTGTCTTTGTTTCGTAAAGTTCATTTTTGTTGTTGTTGATAAGGTGTTGAGAGAGAGAGAGAGAGAGAGAGAGAGAGAGAGAGAGAGAGAGAATTTAGGATAATTTCATAGCATGATCATTTTATCTCTGAAAAAATAGATAATTAATTACCATAATATTCTCTCTCTCTCTCTCTCTCTCTCTCTCTCTCTCTCTCTCTCTCTCTCAAAAAAAAAGTTAAAAATAGCATTATCTCTTTATCTTTGAAAAATATATACACATATATATGTAAATTATATATATAACATATATCGTAAATTCTCTCTCTCTCTCTCTCTCTCTCTCTCTCTCTCTCTCTCTCTCTCTCAAAATTTAAAAACATGATCTCTCTATCTCTGAAAAATATATATTACATACATATGGTTACATATAACAATTATCGTAAGTCTCTCTCTCTCCCTCTCTCTCTCTCCTCTTTATCCCTACCTAATTTATCCATGGCCACTTGTATTCCCATCTCGCCAGCAAATTATCGGGGAGAAATATGGGTTGCCAGTTAGCCATTTGATTTATGTAAACAACAGAGGTTTTCCATCATTTTTCGAAAAAAGAATTATCGTTTTAAAAAAGGCCATATGGACACCAGAGTTAAAATGCTTTTGAGAGCATGAGATGGATGAGGTGCTGGGGAAAAGAAGAGAGAGAGAGAGAGAAATTATAATAGATTTTTTATATTGATTTTTTTATGAGAAACTTATAAATTTTTTGGTGTTTTTTGTAAGATAGTTATAAGTTTTTTATTCTTTTTTCTTTGGAAGAGATTAGAAAATTATAAATGTTTTTTTTTTTTTTGTGTGTGTGTATCGTCATGATTGGCTAAGCTGTACTAGTTAGGGATATCCATACTAGGTTGGTTTCCTGTGAGCGTTCAGAAGAAAAGTCTCCCACCATCACCAATCCGCAGTGGCCAGCGTGGTGATGAAATGACTATCTTCGTACATGAAAAAGACATGTCTTAGAGTAGCTAGGGACACCCCATACTAGATTGGTTTGCTGTAAGGCGTATAGACAAAAGTCTCCCACCATCACCAATCCGCAGTGGCCAGCGTGGTTATGAAATGAGCAAACCCCAGACATGAATAAAAAGATATATCTAATGCTAGCTAGGGGACACGCCTACTAGGTTGGTTTCCTGTGAGCGTTCAGAAGATAATCTCCCACCATCACCAATCCCCAGTGGCCAGCTTGGTGATGAACTGCCCAAAGCCCAAACATGGGTAGAGACATGTTTGAAGTATTTGTCTTGCAATGGGCAAGAAACGGCTACATTTGTTGTTGATGTTGTTGTCGTTGTTGTTATTGTTTTCGTCATTGCAATCTGTGTACACCCACTTTTTCCCCCAGTTCTAATCCTTTATAGAATTTCAAAATTTATTTTGACTATTCTGTGGTAAAAACACAGACCGATTTTCCAATTATTTTATCAGATATACGTTGGTATATAAAATAAATTATTGATAGAAAATATGATAAAATTTTCCGTATAGTTGGTTGTATAATTTTAGAGGTTTATATTTATTCATGGTAAAATAGAGATCGATATTACAATTCACTTATTATTTAGTTATATATATATATATATATATATATATATTTAAGAAAATATTGATAAAAGGTGTCTGATAACATTTTAACTATAATGATTTGTAGAATTTTTCAAGATAATTTTTATTTATGGTGACGTAATAATAATAATAATAATAATAATATTAATAATAATAATGATATTAGCTAAGCTACAACCCTAGTTGGAAAAGCAGGAGGCTATAAGCCCAAGGGCTCCACCAGGGAAAAATAGCCCACTGAGGAAAGGAAATAAGGAAATAAACAAACTATATTAGTAATGAACAATTAAATTATACTATTTAAGAACAGTAACAACATTAGAATAGATCTTACATATATAAACTATAACAAGATGCTTATTATTATTAGCTAAGCTACAACCCTATTTAGAAAAGCAGGATGCTATAAGCCCAACGGCTCTAACAGGGAAAAATAAACCAGTGAGGAAAGGAAATAAGGAACTGAACAAATTATATGAGAAATAATGAACAATCAAAATAAGCTATTTTAAGAACAGTAAAAACCTTAAAATAGACATTTCATTTATAAACTATGAAAAGAGAATTATGTCAACCTGTTCATCATTTTCCAATAAGTTCAATAGATTATGTGATGGAAAAAAAGGAGATGAATAAACTATATGAGGAATAATGAACAGTAACAACATTAGAATAGATATTTCACATATATAAACTATAACCATGTTAGTTTGTTCATCATTTTCCAATAAGTTTAACAGATTATATGTAATAGATAAAACACCAAAAATAAAATTAGAAGGGCACTCGAGTAGAGCGCAAACCTCCGCCGCGGCAGCTTTATGCTTGACCTTGACCTTGACCTTCGACCTTACAATGTATTAAGTGGCGTGGATTTTCATACTCTAGAATATGAAGCAAATTTAAAGTCTCTGTGACAACGATGTCCAAACTTATGACTGATTACGTGAATTGAACATTTTGCTTGACCATGACCTTAACCTTTGACCTTGACCTTCCAAAATTTATTCATTTCCAACTTTTTCTATAACAGTTAATCCCTGTAAGTTTCATTACTCTATGATTAAAATTGTGATCAGGGAGCTGTTCACTAACAAATACACACACACACACAAACACACAAACTGGGGATAATTTTGCTTGACCTTTGACCTTGACCTTCCAAAATTTAATCATTTCCAGCTTTTTCTATAACATTTAATCCCGGCAAGTTTCATTACTCTAACGGTTAAAATTGTGGCCACGAAGCTATTCACAAACAAAAACACACACACAAACACACAAACAGGGGTTAAAACATAACCTCCTTCACACTTCGTTGGCGGTGGTAACAAGTAGAGTTAACCACATTTCCCTTATCTCCACCCCTATAAACTAACGACAAATTAGTACCCTAATCACCCAGCCCTACATCACCCTGAAGTAGGCACTTGTCACCCGCCGGGGTGATAACCATGCCCCCTGGCACTCAGCAGTGCCCCACGCTGCCCCCAGATACCCCCCTTGGCACTCGATCATGGGCCCTTCTTCGGGATTTTTTGTAGACTCGTTTTTTGACGTAAGCCTATTCGGGGCATATTCAAGGTAATAGATCGAGATGTCTGGGAGAGGTTGGTTCTCTCTCTCTCTCTCTCTCTCTCTCTCTCTCTCTCTCAGTGATTTTATGAAAACAGATTGGTATTCAGCTCACACATTTTGATATTTTCTTTTCATTATTATTTATATTATTATTATTATTATTATTATTATTAGATTTTACTTTGTCCTTATATTTCTACTTTCCATCTTTTTTGTTTATCATATATATAATACACACACATACACACACACACACACATATATATATATATATATTATACATATATATGTTTGTGTGTGTGTATATACATAGAAATTTGGCATCACGTAAAGATTGCATTATTTTTATTATTATTATTATTATTATTGCTGTTATTATTATTATTAATATTGTTGTTGTTGTTATTATTATTATTAATATTGTTGTTGTTGTTGTTATTATTATTATTATTATTATTATTATTATTATATTTATCCTTATCTTTCACCAAAAGTTTTTATCATTCTTCTCAATTATCCACCACCTACTTATCTATTTTTCTTTCCCTTCTTCTTCTTCTTCTTCTTCTTCTTCTTCTTCTTCTTCTTCTTCTCCTTATTTGCAAACACCATTTCCCACCAAACACCAAAAGGGTGGATCCCACTGGTCATTAGACCCAATCCGTCTTTATTCATCTCTCCTTTTTATCTCCTCTGATTATTTACATTTCTCTCCTATTCCCTCTTCTTCCCCATAGCATTTAAAGCGACCTGGAGGTCACCAGCTGATTGATTCGTGATGCTCTCTGGCGTCACGAGGGAAGATTGGTTTGTGTTGATTGTGTGGGGAGGATTTGAGATGATTGTTCTTAGGAGAGAGAGAGAGAGAGAGAGAGAGAGAGAGAGAGAGAGAGAGTTTTTCTTTATTGTTTTTGTGTTTTGTTGTTTTTTATTATTTGGTAATGGAATTTATTCTATAGGATGTCATGATTAGATTTTAATTATTTGTAGGAAAAATTAATAAACAAGAAAATGAATCGGTATGTGTGGTGTGTATATATATATATATATAGATAGATATATATATATATATATATATATCGATAGATAGATAGATAGATATAGATATATATATATATATATATATATATTTATATATAAATTATATATATCTTTTTAAGAATTTACCCTGAATATGATATACCTTTTCTACATTTTTTTTAATAAAAATTATTAAGAGTTTATAAAAGATTTATGCTACATGATTTCAAAATATTTTTCTCATGAATTCCTGAATATGTAATATTTCTCGAAAATATTACTTCATGCTCAGATTTCTTAGGTTTACATTGTATATATTTATCCAAATATTTCCTAGACATTATTTTTAATATTAGATTTATATTTTATGAAAACATTACCTCGTGTTCCAAATTTGTAATAATCATATGTAAAATTTATCTAGAAATATTTCTAAAGCATTATTTTTACTTTAATTTATATTTAATATTTTTGCTAAGAATACTGTAATACAATTATTGAAAATATTACTTCATATTCAAATTTGTAATATTTATATTATATATATTAATCCGAATATTTCATTAAAAAATTTTTCAATATCAGATTTCTAATTCTTGAAAATATTACATGGTATTGAATTTTGTAATAGTTATATTATAAATATTTCTCAAAAAAAAGATAAAAATTGAATTTCTGGGTATACATTTTTTTTCTGAGAAATATTTATATTTTTATATGATATTTATCTAGAGATATTTCTTAGGCATCATTTTCAATATGTTTTATTTATTTTTCCTTTTTTTTTGCTTAGAATACTGTGTATACAATATTCCCTTGTAAATTGAATTTGAATTTTCCATTTGATTAGATATTATCACAAAATATAACTCCCATATTCAAAGCACAAATTCCATCCCTCCCCAATTTTTTTTATCTTTTCGAATTTGTATCCATAAAAAAATTATGGGGGGAAAAACAAGGGAGAGGAAAAATTGAATTATTCATTTTCCGGAAAAGGGGGCACTGCCCCCCTCTTCGAGTGTCCTCTATGCGTGCGTGCTTTATCTGCTTTTGCCATAATCCAAATGGCCGTGCTGTGTCGTGCACTCATTTTTGTGTTTTTGCACGCAATTTTTATTCTCGTAATTACTTGATTGGTTTTTGGGCTGGCTCTCATCCGTAGGACTCTTGATGGGAATTTTTAACCAATGCGTGCATTATACAGTAGAGACAAAGGGGCGCTCACGTGCGCACGTAATGCAGATTGAATTACGTACATTACGTGCGTATGGAGGAGGAAGTGTAAGCTATAGTGGGAAATATATGGTTATAGGTATTCTGAGTCAATAAGTTTTTTTGCATTTTTATAAGGTCTAATTCATTGCTGTTACTGTTCTTAAAATATTTTATTTTCATTGTTCATTACTTCTCTTGTAGTGTTTTATTTCCTTGTTTCTTTTCCTCACGGGGCTGTTTTTCCTTGTTGGAGCCCGTAGCCTTATAGCCTCCTACTTGTCAAATCTGAACCAAGTTTGAAGTCTCTGTGATGACGATGTCCAAACTTATGGCTGATTAAGTGAATCAGGTCAAATTGACCTTTGACCTTGAACTTCCAAAATTTAATCATTTCCAGCTTTGTACATAATAGGTAATCTATGCAAGTTTCACTACTCTACGATTTAAACTGTGGCCAGGAAGCTGTTCACAAACAAAAACACACACAATCAAACAAAGATACAAACAGGGGCAAAAACATAACCTCCTTCCAACTTTGTTGGCGGTGGTAATAATAATGATAGTAATAATAATAATTATAATAATAATAATAATAATAATAATAATAAAAGATTCCAGTCATTTTTTTAATAAAGCAGGAATATTCCAAGGCCTATATTTTGAATAAAGGAAAATCATAAGGATAAAGAAACACTTAGAGCGGGAAATGTACTTTTAAGAATTTGAATAAAACAGGAAAATTGCAAGGCCTAAGATAGCTGACCATTGGTAAACACCAAAGGATGTATCAAAAGGGCCTTAAGGCCTGCCTAAATTAGGTCCGAATATGCCAATAGAATCTTCTAAACCAAAATACACACGCACCCGGCCCCTATGGTATGATGTTTGCATAGTAACTTGGTCCATTCTTGAAGGGGATATTGAAGACATGGAAAATTTGGAGAAGGTGTTCAGACGAAGGAGGGCTCAAGGGATAGAATAAGAAGAAGGTGTCTGTTCTTTGGGGGTAAGAATAGAGGAAAGATGTCTTAAGAAACTCCTTAAAAAAAAAAAGATTTAAAAGGTTCAAAGATCTTTAAAAAATCCCTTGTTGTATCAACTCTCAGTTTGCCTCAAGGGTATTAGGGTCCCCTTCCCCCTGTCTGGTTATTCCAGGCCTCCCTCTCCCTCCTATGGTCATGCCAGGCTCCCATCCCCCTCCTATGGTCATTCCAGGACCTGGATCCCATGGCCTGGAAGTACAATGGGACCCACTCAAAAAGCTTCCGTCCAATATTGCAATTCGCGCAGATGCATCGCATCAGCCATGTTGACAATGCACCGCTTAATCTCCCCGGTAATGTTAATAAAAACACTGACCATCCCCCACAATTGACCACGTCCCCCCTGGGAGGTGTAGGGGGGTTGGATAGTGTATCTCTCTGTGTTGGGGGGGGGGGAGGGGTGGGGGTCTTGGAATAATGTTTACCTTGGGATCAAAAAGCTCTCCCCCCCCCCCTTTCACTTTACAGACTTTTTAGAACAGGTGTTTCTGCTTGGATGGTATTCAGGGTGGTTGGGGGTGACGGGGCACCGCGGGGGAGACGGGGCTGAAATATTATGATGTGTTTTAACAGTAGCATTTTTTTTTTCTTCTAGTTTTCGTACAGTCATTGTAATAGCCTATTGAAAATGTCCCTGCCTGGCGATTTGCTGCACTGGGGTGTGAGATTTTAAGAGGAAGCAAAGCCTGAGAGAATAGAGATAGCAATGCTAAGGTGAATTATGGGAACATCACTGTTTGAAGGATTGGAAATTGATGAAATAAGAAGAATGGCAGGCGTAGTAATGATTTCTGAGATAAGTGTGTCATGACTGAAGTGGTGGGGGCACATTCTGAAGATGGATGGTGGGGAAGGTGTGAGGAGGACTTGGGAGGAACCTGTAAAGGGGAGAAGATCAAGAAGCAGGCAGGGAAATTAGATGGCGAGATAAGGTGAAGGATGATATGGAGAGAAGAGGGTTTAGTGGAAGGCGTTGGAGAGGCCCATCAGGCAACCGACCCCTTAGTGTAGGGGATAACGGTGGGGAAGAAGAAGTAGGTGTGAAAATTGTTCTAACTCGATTCTAGTAGTGTCTGCAACCTCATTGCCTGGTCCTCTCTGGTTCTAGCTTGGGTGGAGAAGGGTCTTGGGCGATATAATATGTATTGTGACGCCCGAGAGAAGGTTGTGACTCAAAGACAGGATGAAAGCAACTGAGTGAGTTTATTAAAGAACACTCTTCTTTATATACAAAAGCTCAAGGCAACAGGAAATTTCCTGTTCAAAATCGACACTGTTACCATTGAGAAAAACAGACATGTTTATTCAGGTTCTTTTTAGTGCGAGGGAGGAGCGAAGATAGAAGCATATTATATACACAAAATGAACTATGTACGATCGTGTGACACACGGATGGTACAGTATATATGGTCAGTCTGGTAAGACATTGTCACTGTCTCTTGCCTCTGCCATTCATGGGTGACTTTTAAACCATCATTTATGTATTTAATCTGGCATTCAAAATCATAGATATATTTACGTATTTTGTCCTAAATGTTTAGTCTTCCCACTGTCATGAGTTAGACCTCTCTTGCTTGAGGGTACACTCGGGTACACCATTCTATCTTATTTCTCTTCCTCTTGATTTTGTTAGAGTTTATTTTTAGTTTATATAGGATATATTTATTTTGATGTTATTGTTCTTAAAATATTTTATTTTTTCTAGTTTCCTTTCCTCACTGGACTATTTTCCCTGTTGGAGCCCCTGGGCTTATAGCATCCTGCTTTTCCAACTAGGGTTGTTGCTTAGCAAGTAATAATGATAATAAAAATGATAATAATAATAATAATGTTAAATGTTCAATGACGTATTCTAAAACACATTTTTCTCCATCCATGATAATAACCTTTCCTGAGAGAAAGAGTGCATTCATTCCTCTCTCTCTCTCTCTCTCTCTCTCTCTCTCTCACATATCAATGCAGATCACACCAGTCTTATCACAAGAAAATCCCCATATCTCTCTCTCTCTCTCTCTCTCTCTCTCTCTCTCTCTCTCTCTCACATATCAATGCAGATCACACCAGTCTTATCACAAGAAAATCCCCATGATCTCTCTCTCTCTCTCTCTCTCTCTCTCTCACACACACATATCGATGCAGATCTGCCCAGCCTTATCGGGATACTATCTCCATGATCTCTTAATAAACCGTTAAAAGCCATTAATGGCATCCAAAATCCTCTCTGTGGTCAACTACCTTAAAAAAAAAAAGATTGAAGACTCAAATCCCAGCGATCGGATTTTCCGCTCAGCGTCGTCGAGACAATATCATATGTAAACAAAATCACATCAGTATTCACTCTTCTTCTTCTTGTTTGGACGGCGTTAGAGACGAGGTCTCTCTAAGAGGATTTTGCGCGCTTGTTATGCGGAGGAGAGCCGTCCCAAAGGAATAAGGAAGATATATGAGTTATTGCTGTTGCATTGTGGGTGATCCGGTGGGCGTGGCCAATGAGATATTGATGTTGCATTGTGGGTGATCCGGTGGGCGTGGCTAATGCATTGTTGCCAATGTAAACATTGGGAAAACAAGTGACGTGTGGATTGCACGCTTTTATTAAACCATTCTTGCGATTTGATGGGAAATGTTGATAGTATTTTCTCATTATATAGCTTTGGTCTTTTTTTGATGCTATCAGTTGAGTCTGTTTGTATACAAGTGTGTATAGCCTATGTATGTATATATGTATATATACAACAACAAATATAGCCCACTGCAGGACAAATGCCTCTGACATGTCCTTATTCATGTCTGGAGTTTGGCCAGTTTTCATCACCATGCTGATGACCGGGGACTTAAGTCTGATCATTCACAGCAAACCAACCTAGTATGGGTGGCCGTGACTATTACCGATTTGCTGATCATGGCAATAGACAAACCCTTTCACCACGTTAAAGATATATATATATATATATATATATACACACACACATATATATATAGTATATATATATAATGCACGTGCGCACGTACGCATATGCGTACACGTAGGGAACTTTTTACGGTCGTACGCATTACTATAATAAACAAGAAAAATCGTTTGTTACACAACACTTATTGTAAAGCGTAACGTCAAAACCAATTTATCACAAGACCTGTTTACAAAGAGAGAGAGAGAGAGAGAGAGAGAGAGAGAGAGAGAGAGAGTGTGTGTGTCTCTCTCTCTCTCTCTCCAATGTTTTGACAGCATCACAAAAAGATAGAAGTTTGGGGGTAAATAAGAGACAGACCAACAGACGATATTATTGGAACTACGCTATTCAGCTATTCATCGACACTTGAACGCATAAATACGCCTGTATCTACGCCATTATTCATCGTCTTATTCATCATTCACTGGGTTATTCATCCCTCGGCCTTTTCCTTGGCCCTGACACCTACGGGGAGTCAGGTGTATGGAGGAAGGTTGGTTAAAAAAGGGTAAATATTATGAAGGGAAATGATTTATTACTTTTTTCCTAAGACTTTTGGTATTGGAAGGGAAATTATAAGGATGTTGATGTCTAGTAGGGTTTGAATAGGTAATAGCAGTAATGGGTAATAGCAGTAAAAGGTAATAGTAGTGTTATGTAATAGCAGTAATTGGTAATAGTAGTGATATGTAATAGCATTAATAGGTAATAGTTGTAAAAGGTAATAGCAGTAATAGGTAATAATAGTAAAATGTAATAGCAGTAATAG
>NW_027168745.1:45000-47500 GCF_036898095.1 Palaemon carinicauda
CCCACCAAACATCCCGGCGAGGCAGAGGCCACCACCCAATAGGATTAACGGTCCCCGCCCTAGGGCGGTTCTTAACCAGTGAAGATGGAATCTCGTAGCAGGACTCCGTATATAAGCCATCAAAACAACACCTGCATTTCAGTTCACTCTTGACAATGAGCAGAAAACCTTCTCACTGCTCGAAACCGGTTGAGTCGAAGGATGTGTTAAACTTTAACTCCACGTAATTTATAATTTTTGTATAAAAGTGACAATTACTTTGTGTGCACTAACATTGTGATAGTGTTTTATACTTTGTACATATTATCTGTACTTTTACAATGTGTTGTGATATATTAAAGACAAATTGTGAATGATATGGTCTTCATCACCTTCCTATTGATATGTCCCTTTCCCAGTTACTGACGGATTGTTCAAATGAAGAGAAGAAGATAATAAGAACAATAGAAAAAGTTAATTACAAGATTAACGCCACTGAGGCAGCAATCACTTTTAATAAAACCTGCTTAAAAGAGGGTCTACTCCCAAAATATACAAATTTTAGACTGCATGACCCCTCAGCACGTAATGACCCGCGGACTAGTGCTTTCAGGAGATCTCTCCTTCGCCGGCAATTGGATACTAAACTGCATGAAAAGAAAGATCTATATGCACGCCTTGCTCGTCTGCAGAGTGAATGGGCTGAAATCCAGAACATCGCCATTGATCAAGCACGCCCTTCTGGAGAGGTCCCGGAATACATTGTGAGAGAGGAACAAGACAATCTAGACCACAGTATTATTGAAGAAAGTGATGAAAGGCAACCTGATGACAATGATCAACAAAGGAATCACCTTACCTACCCAGAAAATATCTCTTACCTCCTTAATAAACTAAAAGAGAAAGACCAACGAAATCGGACCAAAACTGTAATAAGAAAACTCATTAATATCAATGGAGGCAAACTTAGGATCCCAGAAAAGAGGCAAGAGTATGTAAATCTCACCAATTACGTTCCCACGCCTGCTCAAGAAGAAATATTATGTTTAGGCCTTAATTGCCACTACATGACCAAACCAAGACCGACTGACAAGAGATTGGAAATCGAGCTCCTCCTCGACACCATACAAGAAAATGAACGTAGAGGTGCCCTACGGACGACTGATGCCCTCCAACCCCTACTCTTGGCAGAAGCCCTCACTGACCGTGGCCAATACCGGAGTGGGATTGTCACGAAGGAGATGAGAGATGCTGCCAAGGCTCTTAGATTGCAAGAAGGCATCACTGTACGCCGTGCAGATAAAACTGCCGCCTTCGTTCTCATAAATACAGAGGAGTACCATGAGAAATTAGATCAAATTTTGGCTGATACCTCAAAATTAGAACGATTGTCCCGCAACCCCACTGAGGATATCAAGAGGGAAGCAAACAGCATTATACAAACCATTAATGCTGCCACCAACGCCGTCCATTTGCAACCTATTTCAGGTGATTTTGGGCTCGGCTACTTATACGGAAATGTAAAAACGCACAAGCAAGGGAACCCTCTCAGGCCTATTATCAGCCAGTGCCCTGCCCCTACATACCAGCTTGCTAAGAGACTGAACACCTTACTCACACCCTATATCCCCAATAAATATTGTGTGACATCATCAGCAGAATTCCTAGAAAAACTGAGAAATTCCACAAGTGACGGAGTTATTGCCTCCATGGATGTCGAGTCCCTATTTACTAACGTTCCCGTGAATGAAACAATAAAATTCATAATGGACAGAGTTTATAGGGATACAACGACACCCACCCTCAACATCCCCGAGGCCTCTCTCCGTGCACTATTAGAAATATGCACCAAGAAAGCCCCTTTCACTACCCATAAGGGCCATATATTTATTCAGAAAGATGGAGTCGCTATGGGGTCCCCTTTAGGCGTCCTCTTTGCTAATTTTTATATGGGAGTAGTCGAGGAGAGAGTTTTTCGAAAAATCAGTAAACCAGACCTCTATGTACGCTACATTGACAATACTTTCATAAAAACGGCCAATCAGGAGAGCATAGAAGAACTTCGCCGAATTTTCGAGGAATGCAGCTCGCTCAGGTTCACCCTAGAGCACAGCCTCCAACGACGTCTCCCCTTCCTTGATGTCCTTGTAGAAACAAGCAATGATAGTTGTAGTACCTCGGTGTACGTAAAACCAACGAATCTCGGCCTATTTCTGAATGGTGACAGCGAGTGCCCTAGTCTGTATAAAACTGCCACCATTAAGGCTTTTATTCGGCGAGCCATTTCTCACTGTTCTTCGTGGAGAGGCACCCACGAGGAACTTGACAGAGTTACTAAAATTCTGGTGAATAATGGCTTCACGAATAAGGACATTAATCGGCAAATTAAAAAAGAAATCGAGAAATGGTACCAGAATGAAGGCCCTAATGATACCAACACGCCAGCAAAAATAAATCTTTACTATAAAGGCATTATGAGCGTAAACTACAACGAAGAAGAAAAGATTATGAAAAATATAAT
>NW_027168748.1:0-12500 GCF_036898095.1 Palaemon carinicauda
AGGAACTTTCAGCAGGTTCCTCCCGAGGGGCAGTCTGCTTCAACTTGAAAGGTGCCTCCCCCGGGGAGGGGAGTCTAGTTCACCCGAGGGTGGACTGCACTTAAGAACGGCTTCTACCTCCACCCTTAGAGGAGAAGCATGAGCGTCTCTGTGCCGCCGTTGACCATTGGTGGTTCTCTCTCGCAAACGAGAGATATGTTCCCCCGCAGAGGAAACACTGGGAGAGTGAGCTATCACCGGCCCTGATGGATCACCAACACTCAGAGTCAGTCACACGAGACCAAAAGTCCGACTGACGAGCAGCAGCACCTGCGCCCTCAGAAAGAGGAGGAACCCCCGCGGAGGAAGAAAACGAAAGCCTACTCTCCACTCCCCTCTGAAATGGGTCAAAGAGAACCTCCTTCGAAGGGAGTCCACCAACGCCCAGTGATGGCTAAAAGGAAAGCAACTCAGACATGGCGAGGGGCCCTCGGCAGAAAGGGGCGGGGCAGACTCACTAGGGAAGTTAACACCATACCCCGTATCGCAAGGTTGACCTGGAGTAACAAGAGCTGCGCTGCTAGTCGGCGGTTCTCCGGGAAGAACCAGCGGAGGAGCAGGTTCAGGAAGAGATTGGGGGGTAGAAGCACAAGACGGGTGTTTCTTAGACTTCGATGAAGACCCCAAAGGCGAAAAATCACACTTGAACTTCTTTCGTCGCCCGAACCTCTCCCACTGGGAGACAGACCATTCCCTACATTCTATACAGGTGTCGTCCCTTGAACACCAGCGGCCCCAACAGGTCGGACACAGTAGGTGGGGGTCCGTCTCTAAGCTGGACATGAAGGTACCCTAAGAGCGGCCTTTGGGACCTGGACAACTATGCATGGTACAAAGTTACACACACACACAATCTGGAAGAAAGGAGAAGTAAAGAATTAACAAAGCCAGCATAAATCGGGAGAGCACAGGCAGTTTGTCTGTCTCTACCGAGCCAAAAAACCAAAGTGGTTACTCAACCCAGGTGTGTGAGTGATCGGGGTAGCCGGACTACCCCCATCCCCACCCGCAGGTGAGGTAGTTATCCCTCACTGAAAATTATCATGGCTAGTTCAGCTTTGCCAAAAACAGTATATCCAATATAAATAGTGGAAGGTTTGTAATTGTGCAGGAACAAACATACTTTGATGAACATTTACATAAACTAATTGATTTACATTTAACAAAGAGCAACAGAACAAAACAATAAAAAAGTCACACATCTTAATAGGTTAAACGACCAAAAAAGCGGTTACAAAATGACTAAATTCTCAAATACGAAATGAACACAGTCAAATTCATCCACTAATCCTGATAAGTTACGAAACAACCAAACATATATGGTTAAGATATGGCGAGTTTACAAATCTACTTTAATCCGACTGATACGCTAACCTTACTTAACCTGACCCAGGATATCTTCTTCTTAATCAGCAAACATCATTGTAACTTTGAGTGGTGCATGGGTAAATATATACTAAACTACCTAAGAATTCATTTATTTTTTTTTGCAAAGGTGAAAATTCAATCTCCTTCTGCCGGCACAACTGTTGTTAATATTTAACGGTTGATGCTTCAAGTAATCAAAATTCTAAGTTGTCATCATGACTCGCCATTCAAATTAAGGATGTTATTATCCAGACTAAAGCAAGTGGCACCCAAATCTAATTTCTCATTGATAGATACCATTCATGATTAGGGAATCTGAAAGGTTTCTAGATTGGCGGACAAAGGCTATGTTAACATAAGATAGCCCCCAACCCTTGTTCAAAATGTACCTACATCACCTTGTTAATTGATAATGTCGGTTTCATTGTAGTGAATTACATGGCAATGTAACCTAGGAAAATAACTACTGTTTCTAATAGAAAAAAATTACGCTCTCTTCGAAAATGACACTCGTTCCCGTCGCAAATTAATAGTTTCAGAAGTATATATACATCTATATCCTCCAATAATGGGGGACCCCCAGTGGGAACTCGGGGTTTTGGGTGGGGAAAACATACTGGGGAATCGATATATTAAACGTAAAACAAGCCTTTTCTTCTCTATACATTACCTTCTTGAAATTATGATAACCGGAGGAATATACAAAACAGTATACAGTGGTACCTCTACATACGAATTTAATTCGTTCCACAACCTACTTCGGATGTAGAAACGAATTTTCCCATAAGAATACATGGTAATTTATTTAATTCGTTCCTCAGCCTAAAAACCCATAATAAATCCTTAATAAATGGCTACACATAATTACACACAACAATAACATAACTGCATAATATGAAAGAAGCATGTAAAAAAGATAATTATAAAGAAATAATAAATTAAAAATGTGTTTTATTGCCACTTTACCTTAGAGACAGGCCAACACAGGTGTAGGATTTGCTACGCCAGGAAGAGACGGACGATCGGCGAGAAGGTAGACATGGTGTTAACATGTTCTTTAAATAAATACTCTCTCTCTCTCTCTCTCTCTCTCTCTCTCTCTCTTGTTCTTCTTCACTGTTAGTGTTAGAGACGTCTATTAATTTTTTTTTCTGAGAGAGAGAGAGAGAGAGAGAGAGAGAGAGAGAGAGAGAGAGAGAGAGAGATTAAAAAATATGAGGGATTAAAAAAAAATGTGTTGTGTACATATGATTTTTAACAACATTAACGAGTTGAAAGACAGTTAAATGTAACTAAAAAAACAATATCAGCAAATCTTAATTCCTTTATTAACTAAAACAAATATTGATACAAACACACTCGTGTGCGTATGCGCAAACACACACACACGCACGAGGAGACACGATCGGCGAGGAGGTAGAGATGGTGACTGCGATAACATACCGTAACTTACACTACGGAAATTTTAATCTAACTTAGCTTATTTATTTATTTTTCTAAATTTTTATATTTCATATTTTTTCTTTTGATTTTTTATTTTCATTACTTTCAATGACGAGTTACGGTATGTTATCGCAGTCACCATCTCTACCTCCTGCCCGACCGTCTCTCTTATTGCGTAGCATTTCTTGCACCTGTGTGTGTGTGTTTGTGCATACGCACACGAGTGTGTTTGTATCAATATTTGTTTTAGTTAATAAAGGAATTCATATTACCTGTTATTACTTACTTAGTTTCATTTAATTGTTTTTCAACTCGTTGACGCTGTTAAAAATCATATGTACTCTAAACACGTTTTTGTTTAACTCTCTCTCTCTCTCTCTCTCTCTCTCTCTCTCTCTCTCTTTCTCTCTCTCTCTCTCTCGGAAAAAAATAATAGACATAGACGTATCTAACACTATAACAGCGAAGAAGAACGAGAGAGAGAGAGAGATTTTATTTAAAGAACATGTTAATGCTATGTTTAGAGAGAAAGAGAAAAAGAGAGAAGTGTTATTTAAAAAAGCTTGTTAATGCTATCTTGCTTTTCTTTGCTTCACTTTTTCTTTCTTTCTGTTCATCACGCTGGCCCTTCTCACAAATGATCGTTGCCAACAATCTCTTTGTCCTTTATCCCTATCAACAAAAGGCGTTCTATCTCTTCCAGGGTATTGCTACGATGTCTTGTAATAATGGTGATCCCCTTCGATGGTTATTTGCTTTAATGGCTGCCTTCAGCTTGATGATCCTCGAGATCATAGGCCTATTCCGGCCATATTGTTTAGCCATACAGTATCACTCACATGCACACTGCTCTCATGTTTTTCTATAATTTCTTGCTTCAATTCTAATGAAAGAATTGCCTTCTTCCTGTACTGAAACTTAGCTTCTTAGGCACCATGATTATAGGTAAAATCAAAAAGGAAATGTGAGAAAAGGAAGAAAATAAGCACTGTTAATAACAGACCAAACAGAGGACAACCACACGATACACACAAGAATAGAGAACTGAGCACTCGACGCTCAATGGCGTAATGTTTACTTCGTGTGTCGAAATAAAATTCGGGTGTAGAGTCAAAAATTTGCTCGAATTTTACTTCGGATGTAGAGGTTCCACTGTATCTGGATAAACTTTGGAGGCGCCGTTACAAAGATTGTGTCATGAAAAAATACAGTAACCAGTGCTGCCATCGTCCGATGTAAATCAAATGTTATTTTGTGACCTGTCATACTACTAGGCTAGGTTAGGTGGGTTTGTTAGGTTCTGTGCCCTTTTTGTACTTTTTATATATTGAGTAAAACTTATATGGAGAAATTATTTAATATATGGAAATATCTATCATTACTATCTTTAGTAATGTCAACGTGCCGTTGGTAACTCTGTGTACCATACGTCAACGTTGGTAACACTGTATTCTTGGTAACATTGCTAATGGTATCGTTCGTTCGTAAGAGAAGTGACACCGTGCATCTCAAAGTTATCCGAATTGGTTGATCTGTTTGTTTCCGATTGAAATGAACATCAAATTCGCTTAATTCACGTTATTTACTATAGGAATACAATTATATTTCGTTTCCCCAGTATGTTTTCCCCACCCAAAACCCCGAGTTCCCACTGGGGGTCCCCCATTATCGGAGGATATTGATGTATATATATTTCTGAAACTATTCATTTGCGACGGAAACGAGTGAAGAGATCATAATTTTTTCTATATGAAACAGTAGTTTTTTTCCTAGGTTACATTGCCATGTAATTCACTACAAAAATACCATAATGTCATCAAAGTTTGATATACATATATACATAAATGGTTTACCCCAATGTTAAAATGATCCTTTAGGCTTTTCATTTATGCAATCTTGTACTCACCAATTGACTGTCCTGCATGCAACTCTTCCTAAAAATGCTTTGTTGCTCTGCAAATGAAAAAAATATTACTTATTATTCCCTAAATAATGGAACCTAAAATTAGCGAGCAAAGTTAAGGGATTGTGTTTGAAAGCCCAGGTAAGTTAGGCCACAGCAATTAAGGTTACGAGTTCTGAGTATATTTAGGAATAAGCTGAGCCTACACAGCATACAATGGTTTAAGTGATATTTTAGATCTACATATACTTACTTACTTATAATTTCAAGTAATACAAGTGGTCGATTTTGGGAGAGAGTATTTTAGCAATGATTGTGGAAGGATTTTGGGCCGAAAGTCACGGCCAGAACTTACTTGATTTCTTCACCTCTACAAACTCAAATCATAATCCCTAGTATTATTGTAACAGGCAAAACACTAAACTTACAATAATTACAAGCTTCGTAAAGTGAACTTTGGTGACAACTTTAGGTTTAGTGTTTATCGTAACCTCGTCGATCGGCTCAAAAACAAAACATTGAAGACAACCATTTTGTCAACAAACATTCGGAGGCGTTCGGTCTTCATATATATTTATTTCCTTTATCTTTTTATTCCATTATTCATGAATATAAATATCAAAAAATACTTAAATAGTTTTAGTAATATTTAGATAATTTTTATAGCCAAATAAAAACAGTCTATTTTGACAATGAATAAATCTAGACTGAAAAAATTATTAGTTCTATAAGAAACTTCTCTCTTTCTCTCTGGACTCCAATGAGTTCGCAAACTAGACGAAAACACTTAAGAGCTTCAGCCACAAAGAGGAATGACTGGCGGCAAGTTTATAGGGAAAAGATTCCCCGAGGCAAAATGAAACCTACAATCGTATGTGGTTGACCACATTGGAGTTGCGAGAAACCTCCAACTGCTGTAGTTTCGAGCGTCCTCACCCAAGATTACACCATGTTTTGTTTCTGATGTGGTACGCGTTCAGTTATTAGTTGCCAGTCATGGCTAATTAAAAAAACTTATTGGGAGGTGTTTCGGAGAGCAAAAATTAATGGAAGGTATGGCAATCAACTGCAAATGGATGGCAATAAAATAATGGATAGGCCTACGCCTTTTTGTGATTTACAACCTATTTAATCACCATTTAGTTATATATATCCACAAAAAATCCAAAAGATAAAGTAGAGAAATTTCAAATGTTAAAAGAATCGTAATGCTAGTTAATTCTGGAATGAAAGGGACAATAATTTTTCGTGAAATTTATCATATTTGAAGCAATTATAATGCCTAGTAATAGAGAGATTGAGGTTGTCTATAGTTCGACGTTTGTTTTTTGAGCCCGAAGGATGTTGCCATCAAAAGAATCAAAAGACTTGTGAAATACGCAGATATTCATTAAATCTGTCGTCGTATAAACGAGACTGGCAACATTAATTTTAAAATCAACTTGTTTTCCCTTCTCTATTTATTAAAATCGTGAATCTAGATTCTTATATAATTATTGTTCAGTTTAAAATAAAGATTTTCAATCGGAAGTAATTTCCTACTAAACACCATTGCCATGTTTGCGAGGAAGGCTATTTTTGACTGCTGGGACTAGTGAGGAGGCAAGAGAGGTGTGGTGGTTCTGGTGTGGCCACCCACATTTTGTCGCTGGCCTGCCACCCATGTCGTGCTCTACCACGACGCTTGGTAAGTGGGGTATATTCCTGGCAACAGGATCTGGCTCGTGTCCACTGGCATCTGGTTCGGGGGAGCGTTTTCCTGTCTAAACGAGAATCAACACAATATCTTACATAAACAGAAACAAATTATATCTCTCTTGCATTCAGATCGAATGAAGTGCTCCAATGAGGTCAATTAGGGGGTCGGAAAGTTGGGCAAAACTCTCTGGCATGAGACTGTGATCTCCCCAGGCAATAAGTCCTGAGATATAATGACCCCTTAGCTTCGGCTCATTTTGAAATATATAACGTATATTGAGCGAAGCGAAAAATCTATTTTTGAGTGAGATAGCCATATCGTCCTGATGGAAGTTCCTATTGGTAGCTTCCTAAGGGATATATGTACTACAGTGATATTCCTAGAGAATTTACCTTAAGGTCTCCAGAATTCTAACTCCTGGCGCGAATATCCTTAAAATTTCTCTCAAGGATATTGCATAATATCAGGGGACGTATTCTTGAAACGCCACATAGCAATCTGGGCCCCGAATAGCATTTACGCTTCGAGGGGGAAAGTGGCAAGATGAGAAGGGGAGCCGTATCAAGGTTACCCTATTTCCTATACTGTACTACTATTGAGTATCACAACAACGCCATATCCAAGATGGCGGACATTCCTTGTAGTCATTCTAGACAGTAGAAAAGGGCCCTCTAGGTTAGCCTATGTTGTATGAACAAACATAACTATACACTGGGTATACAAACAGTCTCATGGTTTGTATATATTGCCAAAACAATATCAGTGTCCATTATATCCATTGTTTGCAAGCATACAATGATATGGAGTATACTTACATGAGTAAGTCGAAGAACTCTGGCATCTTAAACATGCAATTGTCGTGCGAATTAGGACGCAATTACATTCTAATAGACATTTATTTCTAATAAATGACTAAATGAATTAACAATTAACACGAATGTAGCAAGATAAAGGAATTATACATGCGACATATACAGAAATTATTTTCCCTTTTTGAAAGGGATGAAATGATGAGTGCCACTCTCAGACTGAAGAAAAGTCTTTAATAAAATTTTCCTTCATAATTTCTGTACATGTTATATTCTATCGATACTGTGTACTACGTACACACGGCACGAGTACTATCTGTATAATTCCACACATGAGATTTTGAACAGATTTTGTGTCACCATGGTAATACTCATTTAAAAGGGGATCACACTAAAAGTGTTGACACCTTCTCCCTTTAATTGACAGTCCCAATCAATTAACTGTTCATCGCAGAATTAGACAACAGGTTTTAATACGCTACCTGCCGCCACCACATAATGCTTCAGTTCATGGACCTGCTTAGCATAGTGTTTGTAAAACACTCTGGATGATTTCCATCCAGTATATGAGCGAAGACGCTCAAAGTCCATATATTGAAAAAAGTTCAGTGATGAAGCAATTATCCTCGGATCATCACCTGCCGGAGTACTGTCAGGGTCTGCTCTGCAAATAAAGTAGGTGAGCTTCGCCATCAGTTGTTTTAGGGATAAGTTTGATCCAGAGGTTTCTCCTTTAAAGAGCTGTCCTCCCCTGAAGTCTGAAGTTCTATGAAGATAGACCTTTAGACACTCTACAGGACATAGAGAGACATCTTCCTTCAGAGGGCAGATTCTCCAGGGACCCCACCTCTTAGTGGGTAGCTCGTTCTTAGCGAGAAAGGTTGGATCAGGAAAGAGATTCAGTTCTCCCGCTTCTGTGAACTGAATGTGACCCTCATCTCTAGATAGGGCCCCTATTTCACTAACTCTAGCCCCGGAGGCTATAGCAAACAGAAAAATAACCTTTTGGGTTAGATCCTTAAGGGAACAATCTTCATTGTTCACACATGAGGCATAATGTAGGACCTTGTCGAAAGACCATGAGATGGGCTTTGGCGGTGCTGCAGGCCTAAGCCTTGCACATGCCTTCGGAATCTTATTAAAGATTTCATTCGCTAGATCCACTTGAAAGGAATATAGAAGAGATCTAGTCAAGGCTAACTTGCACGTAGTTATCGTGTTGGCCACCAGATCTTGATTATGAAGGTGGACAAAGAAGGACAGAGAGAAGTTCATTGAAATTTCTTTCGGTCCTTTTTCTTTTACAAAAGCAACCCACTTTTTCCAAGATGACTCATATTGTCTTCTAGTTGACTTAGACTTGTATTCTTCTAAGAATTCTATATTGCCTTCTGAGATCCCAAATCTTTCCCTAACTGCTAGGGCAAGAAAATCATGAAATGAAGGGTTTAGGCTCTCTGTGATAAATCAAAAGCAATTAACTTCTGAACCTTCTGAGATAGTCCTGGGTTCAGAACTATGGCCAGCCTCAGCCTCAGTTCCTTCACTAATGGGAACCGGTTGCTCTTGGGCCACTTGAGAGCCAACAGAGCCACTCCTCCCTGGAAGGATCTCAGCATGTTGAAGACCTACAACAGGAGATTGGATGGGATGAACAGGAATTCCTTAGTCCATCCCTTCTATACTAGAGACATGATGTCTGTTATCTCCACTAGAGGATCCTCGTATGGGGCTACACATCAAGGTAGTTTCTTGATGACGCTCGTGACGAAGAGGTTGATCACCAGCTCGGGGACTTGTTCCCATCTGGGAGAGAATAGGTCTGCATCTGTGGACCATTCTAACTCTATCGGCTTAAGCCCGAGTAGAGCATCCACTGTCACATTGCAGATCGATTGTACATGAACTGCAGATAGGTGCCATCTTTTTAGGTAATGGATGGCTAAAATCACCTAAACTATATGCCGTTTCCGATGTCTCATTATCGCTTCGATGTCCTAGATCAGCCTGAGGAGGTCTGATCTGCGTGGAGAGAGTTTCCCCACCCACGACAGGACCAACATGGCCTTGGATAGAAATGACCGAATCTCTTGGACTTTCCTCTGATGGGAGAGAATACCCCATTCTTCCAACTAGGCCTCCATGCGGATGATCTTCAATAGTCGGGGTAGTTGCAAAAGCGCGGTCTTCCATAGGCTTTTGGCCTTTGACCATTGTTAGGGAAGCGATTAAAGAAAGACCGATATCGGTCCTTTTAGATCTCTTCGAGCGTTTGATGCGTATCTTCTGCAGACTCTTAACGCATCTTTCAGCTGTACTCTTAGCACTGTGTCTGTCGCTATTGCGAACTGGAGAGAGTTCAGAACTCCTCCCTGTTAGCGTCTTGGAATCCTGACTGATTACCATAGTCTCTTGACCGACCCTACGATCTCCTTTTACATCCCCAAGGGAAAGGAGAGTTGGTGTGACCATAGGTTTCAATGGTTTTTTAACCATTGAAGCCTTTGAGCTATAGAGAATCGAGACTTCTTGAAGCTTATCTTGCATCCCCGATGTTCTGGGAACAGGATCACTTCCTTGGATGCTCATAGACCAGCCACTTCGGGTGCTGCCCACCCCAGCCTTTCGTCCAGGTACATTGTTGCCTGAACCATTTCTAGGCTTGGTTTTTGCGTGACTGTGTCCGCCAATCCCGTGAAGATACTTAGGATTGTGTTTAGTCCGACAAGTATCTTTCCAAGGACATACGTTATCCTCTGTAACTTGAATCCTAGGTAGGAGGAGAGGGGGTGACTGACTGGAAGCTGCCAATAGACATCTTTCAGGTCTGACAAGACTCCGAACACCCCTTTTTGAAATAGGGTCCTTATGTTCAGAAGGATTAATATTCTGAACTTGCAGTTTTATTTGAACTTGTTGAGTAGCGATAAGTCCAGAATGACTCTGAGTTTTCTTGAGTCCTTCTCGTGAACACCAAACAGGCTTCCCTGGAATTCGATGGACTATAGTTTCATTACCACCTGTATGCTCTAGAGCTCTAAGGTATACTCTTCCAGGAGGGGGTTGGAGTGTAGGAAGAATTGAGGAAATGATGGTGGAGGCATGTCTATTTTCCATCCTAGTCCTATCTTGATTAGGCCTTGGACCCAAGGATCGAAGGTCCAGCGATCCTGAAGGAACCTCCCTCCTACCGGAAGCGTCTCTTTGCTTCGCCTGATCAGAAGGTTTACATATTCGACCGCTTGCCTGTGGCACCAAAGTCATCGTAACTGTGGGATGTTGTTGAACAGCCCGAGTAAAATTTCTGGAGTATTCCGTCTTCCTTTTAGGTCGGGGACCCACATCCGTGGAAGACTTTCTCTTTGAAAAGATGCTTCACTTTTGGAGAAGTCCTATGTTCTCCGTGGTGGCCTTCTTAATCACCTCTCTAACTACCTCGTTTGGAAAGAGGTCTCTACCCCAGATGTTGGAAGATATTAGCTTCCTGGTTTCGTGTTTCACTGTTGCGGCAGCGAACACAAACTCCCTACAGGCTCTCCTAGCCATCATAAAGGCATAAAGGTCTTTTACTAATGTGGCCATATGCATTTTGGCCAAGACCATGAGCATGTCTGGAGTACTTTGATGGGCTGAACACATCTCTATGCAGTTCTGTAGGGATAGGGAGGCTGCAAGTCTCTCCTTTGACTCTTGTTCCTTGCCCAAAAGAAACTCAGAAGGTTTAGGGAGATTCTCGCTAAACTGTCGTCTAGCGACATCCGCGTCTAGTCTTCCTACTGAAAAGGTTAAGAGGACTTCCTTCCAATCCTTCTCCTTCATAGGAAAGGCTGGTGACAGAGGCTTGCACTCCTCGAGTGCAGGACATGGTCTACCTGCCTCCACTGTATTGGCAACAGATTTAAATGCCTTCCACGTAAAGGGGAATGATATTGAAGCAGGAGCAAGAAAGGAAGGGTGTCTGTTACTTAGTGTGAACACTTTCGACACTGAGTAACCCGCCTTTCTCGGGCTACTTGACAAGATATCCTGTGTCTTATCATGGTCGAGAATCATGACCTCCTTCAGTTCCGTTTCTTTTCTTGACGTTGGTTCATGCTTCAGTCGAATGAAGCAATTAGGGAAAGCGTCAAAGCTTTGCCAAAACTGGATTTCGTCCAAAGGAACAGCACCCATTTTCTCCGAGATATAGAGTTTACCGTCTAAAATCGAAATAAGCTCCGCAAACCTCCAGGGATTGGTTTTGGAGCATGTCGGAAGGTCTTGGTCTCTGGGTTGTTTGTATGACCCTTGGGGAGCGACAAGTGGAGCTTCACAGAGCTCTATCTTGAATTTCGCTTCCTCCTTTTCTTCTTGTTTGCGAAAGTTTTCTATTAGACCTTTCATATGGGCCAGTAATTGGTCCATTTTGTCTAATAGAGGGGTAGAGGGTGAAGATGTCAATGTTAACGGCTCTAGAGCCGGTACAGACGGAAGCAATTCTGACACGACATGGTCCACCTCTTCCTGTGGGGGCTTCCTGTCCTCCATCCCAAGGGCTATCTGGCCCCAGGAAAGTGTGAATCATGCCTGGGGCACCACTATTTCCTTACTTGCTTTCGGGATTAGTAAGCTATGCATCCTATCATTAGGTAGGTATGGTCCCGGAGAGATTTTCTGGAATCCTCTCACCCAGTTGCGTAGTTTCTTTCCAGCTGCATCCCTAGACTCCATCGACTTGGGATTCTCGAAACCCTCGAACATTAAGGTTCGACATACATTGCAAACTTGAGGGTTCCAATAATGCAGGGATTCGGAAATAATATTGCAGGGAGCATGAAACCTGCATGTATTATGACCATAAAAGTACTTACTCTTGAAATTGCAGAAGACTGCAACACATGTCATCTGGGGTTCCTCCTGTAAAGAAAGGAAAGCAGAATGAGTATACAATTGATTATCTCACTGATAAGCAATATGTAAAAGTCATCTTTTAACTAAAATAGCTTAGGATAGTAAGCTAGAAAGGGATAGTAGGTGACACATACTTGTGTATCCCTTGCAAGCAAATGCTGTTACCTCCCCTTAGTATTAACTATAAGGAGATTCCACTATCAAGTCACTGTCCCTTTTTATTCTTTAACACTGTGGGGTAAGGATGACTGATTTCTAATCAGAATATTGAAGGAATTCTATTCTTTCAATATAGGAACGGTCTCAGTAGAAGCCCGCACAAGGGTAACCAAGATATGTTAGAAACTAA
>NW_027168748.1:17500-25000 GCF_036898095.1 Palaemon carinicauda
GATGCTTTCCCTACTCTCGTTTCATCTAGTGCTCTTCTCACTTCCTTTCTTGTAATCTCTCTCTCATTCTCATCTCCCATCACCGGCACTTCAACACCTGCAACAGCAATTATATCTGCCTCCCTATTATCCTTATATGTATATATATATAGCCTATATATATATATATATATATATATATATATATATATATATATATATATATATATATATATATTATGTATATATGTATATATATATGTATCTATATAAATATATATATATATATATATATATATATATATATATATATATAGATACACATATATATACATATATACATAATATTTATATATATATATATATATATATATATATATATATATATATATATATATATATATACATATATATATATATATATGTATATATATATATATATATATATATATATATATATATATATATATATATATATATATATATATATATATATATATACAGTAATTACTAGCTAAGCTATAACCCCAGTTGGAGAAACAGGATGCTATAATCCCAATGGCTCCAAAAGGAAAACAATAGCCTAGTGAGAAATGGAAATAAAAAATAAATAAACTATGCATGTGCGTTTACCTGTAACGTAACCTATAAAGATGAAATAGTTGATAGAAACCGAGTGATATTTAAAAGAATAGTGGAGAAAGAAATTCATGTTTTCAAACTCAAACAGTTGGGAGTGGGTGGGTCGTTTCTTAGCATCATTATTGAATATTTAAGTAATAGATTGCAAAGAATTGTTGTTGATGGGCACCATAGTGAGTATACTTTACTTTTCTTTGATGGCTGCTTTACCGGTCCCATACAGCAGGGGAACCCCACTCTCTACAGGACCTCCACTATCGTTTTACCTTGTTCGTCCAGAGTATTTAACGTTCTATATAGCGTATTGTTCATTTACTGTTAAATCTACACTGTCAAAAGACTCATGAAATAAAGTCTTCAGTTTCCTTTTGAAAGCCCTCGTGTCTTCAATCATTCGAATGTTTCGTGGGAGCTTACTATACAGTCTCGGGACCGCATATTTAAAGGCTCTGGAGCCTACAGTAGTTTGAAGCCACATGTAACTATTCTCGTGTCGACACGATTTGTTGGCTGCACAATATGTAGTAATTCTCTTTAGTATTTTGGACGACCAGTTTTGATAACTTGGTGGGTTATTGTACATATTTTAAATTCAATTCTCGCTTTAATCGCCAGCCAGTGTAAATCAATTAGTGTAGGGGTGATCCTTTCTCTAGGTGGGACACCTTTTATCAGTCTTGCTCCTCTGTTTATTATCTGTTGTAATTTCTTGAGTTGCACTTTTGGTAAATTGTAATAGATAGAGTTGTAGTAGTCAATCCTGGTAATAACATAGTTTATCTTAGATAATAACCAGCACTTTTTATTACATTATTTATTTTGGGCATTTAGAGACAGGTTACAGACAAGAAATACACCTAGATCTTGAACTTTACTAGATATCGGCACCGAGTCATTATTTATGTTCATTTGAATATCACCTAAGTGTCTCACGTTGTCTCTCTTGCTCACCACCATGAATTCAGTTTTGTTCTCATTCAATTTTAGTTGTTTGAATGTCATCCATTCTCTAACACTATCAAGAATTCGGTTTAGAGTTTCAGTAGTGTCATGTATATAATTTATGGAGAAGTAAAATTGTGTGTCATCTGCAAATAGTTTAAACTTCACGCCATGCCTTTGTAGCATTTTCGATAGACCAATAGTATAGATGCAGAATAAGATTGGGCCAAGTACACTCCCCTGGGGTATCCCTCTGTTTAAGGGTTCAGAGTTCCCAATTTGTACACAGTAAATTCTACCAACTAAGTTGGTAGAGACATATAGGAATGTGATATCTAGTGTTCCTCAGGTAGTGTTCTTGGCCCATTACTTTTCATACTATATACACATGACATGTGATTTGGCCTTGAAAACATGCTTGCTGCTTATGCAGATGATACTACTCTGTTTGCATCAATTCCATCTTCTGAATGTAGATTTGGGGTTGCTGAATCCCCCAATAGAGATCTAGTTAAAATTATTGCGTGGTGCAAATTATGGGGTATGAAGTTAAATCCAAATAAAATTCAAATAATGATTATAAGTAGGTCAAGGACAGTGGCTCTTCAACATCCGGATCTCAGCATTGATAATGTTTCTTTAACTCTGTATAACTATTTTGAAATTTTAGGTGCAATTTTCGACAGAAGATTTACTTTTGAGAAACACATTAGGTCTGTGTCTTCTTCAATTACAAAAAAAAAAAATGAGCTTATTAAGAAGGTCTTTTAAGAATTTTGGTGATCAATTTCTTCTAAAGAAGCGTTTTAATTCTTTCATTCTACTTTGTTTCAAGTATTGTTCTCCTGTCTGGTCTTCAGCTGCTGAATCTCATCTTGATTTGTTGGACAGAAAATTTCTGGCACATTCATTCAATAAGTTCGTTATGCATGTTGTATAAGATTTTTCATAATTCTGATAATCCTTTACATTCAGATCTCCCTGGATAATTCTATCCTGTTCGTAATACTAGGCTGGCAGTTAATTCTAGTAGTCAGGCCTTCGCCACCATGAGGCTCAATACTACACAGTATTCTAGTTTTATTCCATCTGTGACTAAGTTTTGGAATGATCTTCTTAATTGGGTGGTTGAATCAGAAAAACTTCAAAAGTTCAAACTTGCAGCAAATGTTTTTATGTTGAACAGGCTGACATAAGTCTTTTTATAGTTTATAAATGAAATTTTTGTTTTGATGTTATTACTGTTTTTGAAATATTTTATTTCAATTGTTCATTATTTCTCAGATCATTTATTTATTTCCTTATTTCTATTCCTCACTGGGCTATTTTTTCCTGTTGTAGCCCTTGGGCTTGTAGCATCTTTCTTTTCCAACTGGGGTTGTAGCTTAGCTGATAATAATAATAATAATAATAATAATAATAATAATAATAATAATAATAATAATAATAATACTGGCCAAACTTTCATGACATTTATTCACAATCAGGTCTACTTATTACTGCACAAAATTACAAAACTAATTATATTATTGATAATAATATGACTGAGCAATTGCTATTGTTTTTGTCATTATGTATTTAGGACTATGTGATTTTCCAAAACTTCTCGCTGACCCTCTTCTCTGTGGTCACAAACCCTTTGTGGTCTGCGGACCCCGAGTTGAAGACCATACCTCTGTGATATAGGTTCGATGCTTCACCACGCTAGCTTGAGAATCTTTTCAACAGAGCTATCACAAAATGCTGTTGAGTATTCATTGACTGGGAAGTTAGGTTTACCACTATTATGAATACTAATTTCAACTCTCTGTCAGGTATCTGTCGACAGTACTCAAGGTAAAGGTAGGCCTATATTTGAGCGCCCTCACGGTAAATTACCTGACAATTCCTTCGTGTTTCTGTAACGGTGTGTGTTCCATGTTAGTTGTTTAGTTGAAGTTCAAGTTTAAACAGTAATGGCTCCTTCTTCTTCCTCATGGTTATTGGTACTCTGCCGAGGTTGAAATAAGTACATTATAATAACAATGTTTTAAAAAATACTGTACTGTATCTCCAATCATACGAGGTATGTCATGATAGATTGATTTGGGGTTGTCTGCACCATCTTCTGTACTGTGTACACGTGCACAGAAACTAAGTAGTTCCCAGCCAGTTGGGTTTTGGACTTCCACCCACCTGAGGGTGAGTCTCCGTCATTAAAAGTGTAAGGTTTATACTGTATTTGTGTAGGAACAAATGATAAATTTGGAAGTAATTTGTATTTTACCTAACAATCTGAGTTTTTTACTCATTCTTGGCCCACCATCACCTCTCCCCCTTGAAAGTCTTCCTGCAAGCAAAAGTGTATCAGTATACTAGGCAAGTGTGTGAGCAGGGTGGCTGGTCTATCCCAGTTAGTGGGTTGTTTACCTTACGTAGATAGTTAATGGCTAGTTTCCAGCTACGCCAGAACAATATATCCACAATAAAGATCTCAGGTTTGTATGGTTAGGAAAAATTACCTCCCATATTTGTAACACTGCAATGATTTTTTCACTGTTTTTTTAATATCAGGACCTGTTAGTTGTATTCAAGGATGTTCGGGCTTAAGAGTCACTGGTGAAGGGGAAGTGCAGAAAACACTGCCGATTCTCCTAGATTCGAGCACTATGTCCCTTTCTGAAGGCGTCAAGATCCCCACTGGTGTATAGACTTGGTCCCTTTTTATGCTGGAGCACAATTGATAGGAGGGCTATATAGGCCTTTGAAAATCAGTTCATTGGGAGAAAGGCTGAAGTAATGTTAGATAGTTCATCAACAATGGCTCACATTAGGAACCTTGTATCAAAAATCCTTTATAAGTCGAAAGAGATTTTTATGTAAGGATTTCTAAGTCTCCCTATAATGACAATATATTCTTGCTGACTTCCCCTAAGTAGGATATAAAGGATTATCCTAAGGGGTGATTTTTATATCTATGAATGCTGTTAGTTCTATAATCTAAGAAATTCTTCATTATTGAATTTGTAAGCTCAAAATCTAATGTTTCTCATACCTGCAGTGGTGTATTGAATAATGAGCATTGTTTCTGTACTACTGTCTTGAACAAAATTTTTATGTTCTCTAATCAGTTTGCCAGTTGGCCTGGTAATGGAATTCTCATAACAGGAAAGTAAACAGAAACAACTGAAAGAATAAACATATTTTCTTTTATTAGAAAATTACAACTTACTCAAGAAGAACTAATATTTTAGTTTAAATGATATGCATAACATTAAAAAATACTGATGACAAAAATATTATGACTCAGGTAAGTTGTAGACCCCAAAAAATAGATTCCTGTGCCCAAACAACTCATATACCTTTTATACAAAACCTAATGTATTATATGTAATTACGAGGCAGCTGACTGGAATGCTGCAAAACAAAGCAAAATCATTATTTTACTTTTACTCCTTTCACCACTGCTACTATCATTGCTAATCATAATGGGTTCATCCATCCATATACCAAGGCACTTCCCCCAATTTTGGGGGGTAGCCGACACCAACAATGAAACAAAACAAAAAGGGGACCTCTACTCTCTATGTTCCTTCAGCCTAATCAGGGACTCAACCGAGTTCAGCTGGTACTGCTAGGGTGCCACAGCCCAACCTCCCACATTTCCACCACAGATGAAGCTTCATAATGCTGACTCCCCTACTGCTGCTACCTCCGCAGTCAAATGGGTTCATAGTGATTAAAAAAAAAATAGCACTTAGCGTGCAAACTCCTGCCAACATCAAACATTGAGCACATATTCTAAATGACTAAATATGGCTTTTGTCAAACAACAACAGAAAATCTTACAGTTTAAGAGGAATAAAACCACCTGTGATACTTTTTAGCAGAATTGTCAAAACGTTGGATAATGTTTCGATTCCTCAAGCCTGTAACATTTGAAATTTACATTCTTATGTCTACCAACCAACCCCTTACTGCAGTCACACGATCAAGGTTTCAATAGAATTTAAAAAAAAAAATTGAGTAGTCCTCTTACTAGACAAAATGACAGATATCTTGGCATAAGGAATTACAATGATACAGCTGTGCTATAAAAGAATTATGTTTAAATCTAACTATGCAACATGAATGTTGGACTACTCTCAAAACTGTACTTTTTACAATAGATTCAACAGTGCAGCCATAGCCTAGTGTAGATAGGTGTGTCACTCCCCCTACCACTGAAAAAATGAGACACGTAACAAACAAAAGCATACATGATGACACATAGAAACAATGAAATGAAACTTATGTGAGTCTTTCAAACAAATATTACTGCCCCATGTTGAAACTTCAGAAAATTATTCCATTCAGGCAGAGAACTGTTACCTTTTTAAGTCTATAATCTAATCATGTGATGACTGGTCATTAGGGCTTTGCAAGTAGAGAACTATGTCCTTCTTATGTAGTTTTAAATCTTTAGGTGGATTTATAGAAGGTAAGCGGGCACTCTCCTGTTCAGGATGACAAACTTCTGCACCTAGAAGGACTTTTCCAAGTACTACAAAATGTTTGAACACATCCCCATAGGTGCAGTCCTCTTCAATGATGTCAGCATGCAAGTAATCTTCAGTTATCAGCTTAATCCAAACATCATATAAGCAACGTCTGAAGATCGCTGGTGCCATGAGGTCTCTCAACAAGGTTTCCGTCTTGTATGCGCCGCGAACACAACCATCTTGATCCCTATGACATTGCCTGTAGGCATGATGAAATTCTGTAACAAGGTGGTTCTTCCCTTTTTCATACTTTTCCTTTGCTTCCAAAACCTCTAGAGGGTAGACCGAATTAAGAATGATAACACTTGTCTCGAGATCATCATCAACCTCAGTGACATTGTGACAGAAGAGTGCTTGTTGAAATGCATAACTGGATTCTCCCAGGATGAATGCTGTAGAATAGATGGGGTTGGTTTCAACTTGAGGTCTTCTGCTGTCAAAAGAAAAGAACTCTTTATGTCTGATGCTCTTATATGTTCCATTGCAGCATTCTTAATTCAAATATACTCGAGTTCATGTATCTTCCATCATCTTTGGGAGAAATATGATTTCATTAGTCTCATCTACAGCAACAAGAACAAAGCGGTTATTCTTGAAATACTCCTTTTCTAATTCTTCAAAGTATTTTCCTTTTGTATTTTTACCATCACCAAAAATCAGCTGCTTTATAGTCGAAGTCCTAATAAAAGATGGAGCAAGTCTTGAATGAGCACCCAATGAGAGTACGTGAGCAGTTAAAAATTCTAAGGATAAGCATACATCACTAGCGTGTTTCCAACCACACACCATTTTCATAAACTCTTGGCACTCAAATGAGTTCATTTCTACAGTGAATGGTACCTTGCATCTGCGCCCTCTAAGTGACCTAACTATATCAAGAGCTTTCTTATCTGCCTCGCATGTGGTCCTGTCATTGTCCCGAATCGCAAATATCATATCACTGGATGTCATTCACAATAATTCATAGGTATCCATTTCATACTCTAGCACCTCTAACGAGATTGGCTTCATTGTGCCAGCGTGTTCATTCAAGAGGTCTTTGGTAAGATCTCCAAGTTCATTCTTATCATTGCAGAGAACCATAATGTGAAATCTAGAGCCCATGAACCATTTTTCTTGATAAGTCTTGAGTATCTCATGTAGTGCTACCATTGTTCTAGTTGCCCAAGACATACGGCAAGTGAGAAAAAAAATCACTGTCAATTTTCCTAGGATACTAGAAGGATACATATCTCCAAAACCGATTGATGAGAGGGTGATGAAAATGCAGTAGCCATAAGAAAAGAGTGAGTTCATCTGCAATGGTAGGTCTTCAAGTGAGGAGTGTTCTCGATTTGTATACAGTTCCTCACTATTCCGTAAAGTTCCTGCTAACAAGATTATTTGCACACATGTCAAGTATCAACGAAACAAACTT
>NW_027168748.1:32500-57918 GCF_036898095.1 Palaemon carinicauda
TAACTGATTTGAAGTACACCATGATGCTTCTTTGTACAGAGTAGAGGCGTGGGCCTATCATTTAGGTGATTTGAAGTACACCATGAAGCTTCTTTGTACAAAGTACAGGCGTATGTCTATTATTTAGCTGATTTGAAGTACACCATGATGCCTCTTTGTACAGAGTACAGGCGTGGGCCTATCATTTAGCTGATTTGAAGTAGACCATGATGCTTCTTTGTACAGAGTACAGGCGTGGGCCTATCATTTAGCTGATTTGAAGTACACCATGATGCTTCTTTGTACAGAGTACAGGCGTGGGCCTATCATTTAGCTGATTTGAAGTACACCATGATGCTTCTTTGTACAGAGTACATGCGTGGGCCTATCATTTAGCTGATTTGAAGTAGACCATGATGCTTCTTTGTACAGAGTACAGGCATAGTCCTATCATTTGGCTGATTTGAAGTACACCATGATGCTTCTTTGTACAGAGTACATGCGTAGGCCTATATTTTGGCTGATTTGAAGTACACCGTGATGCTTCTTTGTACAGAGTACAGGCGTAGGCCTCTATTTTGGCTGATTTGAAGTACATCATGATGTTTCTTTGTACAGAGTAGAGGCGTATCCGTATCATTTAGCTGATTTGAAGTACATCATGATGCTTCTTTGTACAGATTACAGATGTAAGCCTATAATTGAGGTGATATGAAGTACATCATGCTTCGTCTTTCTACAGAGTACAGGCGTAGGCCTATCATTTAGCTCATTTGAAGTACACCATGATGCTTCTTTGTACAGAGTAGCCTTTAGGTGTATGCCTATAACTGAGGTGATTTGAAGTACATCATGCCACTTCTTTGTACAGAGTACAGCCGTATGCCTATCATTTAGCTGATTTGAAGTACTTTATGATGCTTTTTTATACAGAATACAGATGTAAGCCTATTATTGAGGTGATTTGAAGTATATCCATTGTGTACATGACAGCTAGTTTAGTACTAAAACAAGTCCAAACAGCCATTCTTAAAGGATACAGTAAATAACAATATACTGAATTCCAATTTGAGAGAAAAAAAGAGATGCCTTTTCTTTTAACAATAGCTTCAGCTGTTAGTAGTAAATTCGAAACATCATCATACGACATTTGATCATGCTTCAGATTATCATCAGACAATTCTTACATACATACATACATATACCAAAGGCACTTCCCCAATTTTGGGGGGTAGCCGACATCAACAATGAAACAAAACTAAAAAGGGGACCTCTACTCTCTACGTTCCTTCAGCCTAACCTGGGACTCAGCCGAGCTCAGCTGGTACTGCTAGGGTGCCACAGCCCAACCTCCCACATTATCCACCACAGATGAAGCTTCATAATGCTGAATCCCCTACTGCTGCTACCTCCGCGGTCATCTAAGGCACTTGAGGAAGCAGCAGGGCCTACCGGAACTGCGTCACAATCGCTCGCCATTCATTCCTATTTCTAGCACGCTCTCTTGCCTCTCTCACATCTATCCTCCTATCACCCAGAGCTTTCTTCACACCATCCATCCACCCAAACCTTGGCCTTCCTCTTGCACTTTTCCCATTAACTCTTGCATTCATCACCTTCTTTAGCAGACAGCTATTTTCCATTCTCTCAACATGGCCAAACCACCTCAACACATTCATATCCACTCTAGCCGCTAACTCATTTCTTACACCCGTTCTCACCCTCACCACTTCGTTCTTAACCGGCCATTTTATCACCAGCAAATTTGATTTATACACAATATCTCTCGGGATATTCTCTCCGGAGGTTAGAACTCTGTGATGCCTCTAAGGTAAAACTCTCTGGTCTATCACTCGCAGAAGTATCCCAAGTAGAAAGCTGCCATAGAAGAACTTCCCTCAGGACGACAAGACTATCTCACTCAAAGATAGGTTTTTCCTCTTTCAAAATCCGTTTTTCATCTTAATGACCTTTCCTCCCTCTTACCTTAATAGATTGAATTTTATTCAATATATTAGCTAAAGACACAATACAAAAGATAAATTTTCCCAGTACTATAAAATAGACAGGAATTGTCAATCTCAAATTCGTATTACCATACTTAACTGTGTATATAAGTAGAAAATTATAGATGGCACAACTTTAATAAAAGTCCCATCTGCAGGTCAAATATCAGCATGGGGTAAACCAGCTATCATTTCTTTGTCACCGAATACTAAGAATTTTTTTTTTCTTTTTTTTTTAAGCGAGGTTTACACGGTCAAATGATTCGTCGAACCCGGTTGTCGAACCTGCTTGTCAAACGGTTTGAAGAGGTTGAGTCAGCCACAAGTGCTTAAAGCGGGATTTCATAATTCACAAAGAAACTATAAAAACTATAATTTAAAAAAAAAAAAACAAGAGGATAGAATTTAGTGTGCCCGAGTGTAAACGAGTTTAAGAATAAGTTAGACAAGATCATAAAAAACTCTCTAAATGTTTAAACTAATTTACTCTGTCAAAGAGCAAATGGAGTCACCAAGGATTGACTAAAAAGTCTTTGAGACATTCAAACCCCTTTTAAACTGTCTACTTTCTCTTCTTGTTTTGTTAAAGTTTTTATAGTTTGCATTGGAAATATTTATTTGAATTTGTTACTATTCTTCAAAATATTTTAAGTTTTCCTTGTTTCCTTTCCTCACTGGGCTATTTTCCCTATTGGGGCCCCTGGGCTTATAGCATCCTGCTTTTCCAACTAGGGTTGTAGCTTAGCATTTAATAATAATAATAATAATAATAATAATAATAATAATAATAATAATAATAATAATAATAATAATAACTTCAAAATTAACCGAATGTGTTGAAAATTTTATGCAAAGACTTTCGAGAAACTCTAGCGATGTGTTCTTTGTCTTAATAAAATAATTCTATTGTAAAATCTATTCAAGTTTATGAATGAAGACAAATTAATTCCCTTCTCATTCCAGACGGAAGTGGTTCCATCTGGCAGAGAGAGAGAGAGAGAGAGAGAGAGAGAGAGAGAGGAGAGAGGAGAGAGAGAGAGAGAGAGAGAGAGAGAGAGAGAGAGAGGGGGAGGGAGAGAGAGGGAAAGGTGGGGGGGGGGGGGTGCAGGCAAACCTTCCATAAGCAAGCCTTTGAAGGTGTTATCAGGCTGTACAAATTTTCTGTTGTTTCCTTTGAAATGAATAAGCTGATATTCTGTGCAAACAAATAAACCAAATCTCTCTCTCTCTCTCTCTCTCTCTCTCTCTCTCTCTCTCTCTCTCTCTCTCTCTCTCTCTCTCTCAATTTAATATATAAGAGAAAAATACAGGAATAGGCGATGAGTTATTTCATTGGAGAGGAGAGACAGTAATATATATATATATATATATATATATATATATATATATATATATATATATATATATATAATATATATATATATATATATATATATATATATATATATATATATATATATATATATATATATATATATATATATATATATATATGCAGCCACAGCAAGAAATGCAGCCGTTTTCGGTCCATGGCAAGAAAAAAAGCCTTAGGTATAACTTTAATCATGTCTAAGGTTTGGACAGTTTCATCACCACGCTAGCCAGTGTAGAATGTTGATGGTGGGAGACTTTAGACTACTCGTTTACAGCAAACCAACCTCGTATGGGTGGCCATGCATAAATTTCCAATTCCCTTCCCCTTCCTCTTCCTCTTGTTGTAGGGAGGTTTTCCTGGAACACGTTTCCCACACATTTACATATCTTACACACACGACAACTTACATTTCTAATCGTTGCAGTTTGCTACTTCAAATTTGTGGTTGGAACCTGTTCGACGCTATAATTTAAAGCAGCTTCCCCCGATGTTCTTGTAAGGAAAACCTAAAGTATTGAAGTGAAAGTTTTAGGGGTAACAACTATCTTCGGAGCGAGACCAAATCCAAGAGGAAAGAAGGAGTGAAGAAAATGTTTTCACATATGTTATACCAATTTGTCACAATATCTCAAATACCATATACAATTGAATTCAGACGTCCTGTTTCCATGGTTACTTCCTTTTCGTCGTTATGAAATATTTCACAGTAAATCCAATAACCTTATATATAAAAAGATATTAGGAATAGTAAATTTTTTTTAATCATACCATCTTAAGATTTTACCACTAGTTGTCACTGGCCTATTTTCTCGTGTCACAGGGACCATCTACTGTATTTCATATTCATGTCGGTCATTCCAGGGATCTATAACATTTATGCTATTTGCATTTGCTCTTCCTCTTTTGTTTAGTAGGTAGGTGATCGTTCGTGTGTTAGACTAGTATCAAATTCATAATAATCATCCATATTTTCATTCTCAAACCTTAAAGATGATCTTACATACTTAGACCAGATCTCCTGGAAGTCTTCATTGCCGTTGTGATGTCATTCCTAGTTCCCTGCATCTTCTCTCATGTGACAAATCAGTAAGGGATCAATTTAGTTATTATCCTTTGAACTTATTCAAGTATATCAATATCCTTTTCAAAGTATCACCAATGCCACTACTCTTTTAGCTTTAGCCACAATGCTACCAATATGCTGGGCAGGCTTTAAATCCTTTGCAAGGAAAACTAGTTACCTTTCACTTTCTCTCGATTTAATTTCTCTACCATTCAGTTGGTGATGAATTTCAGTGTCCCTATATCCAGTGAGAATTGTTGCACAATTATCTGGGGGAAAGGCTAATAACAACTTCTCATTCCAATATTGAAGTTTATGAAAGTCTCATTTCATAGTCTGAATGTTTTCGTCGTTGTTAACTCTAACAAATCTGCAAACACCAAGGCAATTGTTCTTCTACTAAACCATATAGAAAAAAAAATTAAGTTGTCCCAAGAACAGAGCCCTGTGGTACTCCTGATGTTACTGCTAGATGAGAGGAATGTTGACCCCTTACTGCAACAAAGTGTTTTCTATCTGCAAGAAAGTCCCTGATCCACTCCAACACACAACATCGAATGCCATAACCTTTTAATTGTATTTAACACCTCATGTGGGGAACCGTATTAAAGGCCTTCTTCCTATAGTGTAGAACTTTTTAAGCAATACTTTGCTAAATGCGAAGTGTTTTCTTCTTTGCACTCTATTTGGTAATTCATATAAAGTAACCATTGCAAGATGAAGATATATTGACACTATCTATGAAAAACCCACAATGATAAAAGAAAGCTTGAAGGGGAAGCATCCAATTTAAAAAGAGACAAATGATAGAGATGGGCTTAACTAAGGAGGAATAATTAAGTATGTTGACACATGATAATCTACTCCAGACCTAGGTTTCCTCTCTATCTCTTAGCTCCCATTCTTCAATTGCCTTAATGTCATTAATGTTAATTACTCTGAGCCTTTTTATGATGAAACTCAACTTATGAGACTCTTTCCTATTTCAAAGTTAATGGACATTGTGTTTGCTAATGAAACCCTTTGGCTGTAGTGATGGAAGTTTAAAGATGAAAAGAGATGCGTTTGAAAATCTTAGTGTGTGTCTCTGGTTGACTTGTGGTTAGATATTACCACTAAAGAGTTATGGGGTCCTTTGGCTGGCCAGACAGTAATAAATTGGAACCCTCTCTGGTTACGGCTCAATTTTCTTAGCTTCCACATACACCAAATAGTCTGGCATATTCTTTACAGATTCTCCTGTCCTCATACACCTGACAACACTAAGATTACCAGACAATTCTGTTTCACCTAAGGGGTTAATTACTGCACTGTAATTGTTCAGTGGTCAGTTTCATCTTGGTAAGGGTAGAAGAGACTCTTTAGCTTTGGTAAGCAGTTCTTCTATGAGAAGGACACTCCAAAATCAAACCATTATTCTCTAATCTTAGGGAGTGCCATAGCCACTGTAGTCTGTACCATGGTCTTCCACTGTCTTGGGTTAAAGTTCTCTTGCTTGGGGATACACTCGGGCACACCATTCTGTCTAATTTTTCTTCCTCTTGTTTCGTTAATTTTTTTATAGTATATATAGGAAATATTTATTTTAATGTTATTATTGTTCCTAAATTTAGTTTTTTTCCTTTCCTCACTAGGCTATTTTCCCTATTGTGGCCCCTGGGCATAACTATAGCATCCTTCTTTTCCAACTAGGATTGAAGCTTAGCAAGGAATAATAATAATAATAATAATAATAATAATAATAATAATAATAATAATAATAATAATAATAATAATAATAATAAGAGGGGAGGGGAGAATATTCTGAGACATAATCAGCTGTTTTATGACTAACACCCGGAGTCTTAAGTAGAAATAATGAATCTTTGATATCGAGGTAGATTCATCTTTTTAATTTTTTATTTTAAATAAAAGTTATAGATACAAAAAAAGTGTTCTCGCCAAAGGTTTTTTGTTAGGATTTTTTTTTACGTTAGAATAAAAGCCCAAATTTATGTAGATGACATTATGTTTCGAGCAATAATTAATACAAAGTAGAAAGACAAATAAGCAACTGTTGCAGTTTGGAAGAACTAAAGAAATTTACTTTTAGCACTAACCTACAGAAGTCTGCTCTGTAAGTGATAAGAAAAAATTGAGGTTATAAAGATGAATAGAGTGGTTAGAAATAGAAGGATTGAAACAGTTAAGGAATATAAATACTCAGGAGAATGGTACTTACAAAAAGGAAACCAGAGTCTCAGCATAAGAAAATGGGAAGCAAACATATAATACATGATACAGGAAGTTAGGAAGCATGGAGACAGTAACATAGTAGGAGATTTGGCATTGCTAGTGAGAATAAAGATCTATGAGACAGTATTAGTATCTACAATGATTGTAAATATCGAGACGGAGTGTAATAAAAGGAAAAGAAATGGAAGAACTAGAGAGTATAGGCCTACAGCTCAAAATTATGAAAGGAATGTTTGAACAGGTTGCTACCACACCTTACTGGGGGCTAATAACCGAAACAGGAATAAGGCCGGTTGAAAATAGAATAGAGTATAAAAAGATGATGCTTTTTCATAACGTCATAATATCAGATGACAAACGACTAGTTAAGGAGAAAGTGGTAGACCAGATAAAAGAACCATATGGGGAATGTTGGACAAAAGGGTATCATAGAAATATGCAAAAAATATGATATCAAAATAGAAGAAGTAAGATAGTTTGAAAGCAAGAGCTCAAGAAAGATATGGAAATTAAAGTGGCAAATGAAATTATAAGAGAAATAGAAGAAAGGGAAGCAGAGATGACCAAACATTGTTTGTGAATAGTAATGGCAGAAGCGACTACATATGAGAACTTAACACTAATTTAGAAACGCCAATTAAAGAAATTGCCGGATATAATAGACAGACCCTTGAAATATTAGAAGCAGAAGCATGTAAGCATATTAGGTAACTTATGATAATGAATTTTCTGCAGATTGCAGCGCTTTGTCCATATTACGTTTCTTCTAGTAGTGTGCCCACAATCAGTCATCAGTGTTGTTGTTGAGAGAGCAGCGAGGAACCTGGGACGCTAAAATCTCTTCAGCATTAGGGTCAATCCATCCTTGTCACCGAAGTTCACCTCCCGAAGCCCGTAAATATTGTAAGAATACACTCAGCGTTTTATCTGTTACAATTTTAATAGGGATTTGGAAGGGAGTTTATATAGTTGGTATAAATTCAAGTAAGTTCTGGCCTGTGACCTCAGCTTCCCCCCCCCTCGGTGCTAATGTACTTCCTCCCACCTAGGTACCAACGAACACTTGTATTACTTAAGATTATAAATTATTTATTTTGATTTATGAAAAAGTAATAGAGGAAAACAATAGATTTGCATAATTTGGCATATATGGAGAGCTTGGTCTTGTAAACAAATACCCCTGAATATACTCTGAACCCATTAGCTGAATTACTGTGTCCTCACTTACCTGGGACAGCCACCCCCTCCCCCCCCCCTTAACTTTGCAGGTTAATGATACGTTCCATTATTTAGGGAATATTAACTAAAAGAAGATTTCTTTACAGAACAACGAAACATTTCTGGGAAGAGTTGCTCGGAGGATAGTGAATTGGTGAGTACTGTACAAGATTGCTTGAAGAGTATTAACGAGGATTAAAACCATATATATATATATATATATATATATATATATATATACCTTTATGGTAAAGTTTTGGATTCAACCAAATTGGGAAATGTATTATATTAATATATTTTCCTAGTAAAGCACGTGATAACAAAACACTTCTTCTCAATACATTATTGTCGCTAATGCATACTTACAGAGAAAAAAAATATTTCAGGAATTGAAGGTCTTGACTTTTTCTAAGTTTAGTGTATATCTTTCCATGGGCACGCAAGGTAGCTCTTGTTCGTTTGTATGTCTGTTTTCATCTTACTTGGCTCCGCCCCATTGCGTAATGTGACAATATTTACTTGAATGCGCATTTGCTCCTCCCACTAATGACGCTCCTCCAATCAAAATACTACTGGGTTCTTTTCAAGGGTTATTATTGGACGATTCATTGGTCTCTCAGTCTTGTTTCAAGGATCTGTTTTTCGTGCAATATAACATTGTAAACGATACTATTTTGTTTTTTTCCCTATTTCATTATGGGAGAAACCCGTGATTGTCGTTTGTTTTCGGTTTTCAAAAGTTCCGGTTTCTATATTTTCTTCACACGTCACTTTACTGTCATGGATCCTCCGGTACGGTTGTGTGAAATATGTCGTTATTATTATTTTGATGTGATCGGCCGATTTCATGGGAATTATAATGGAACTCCTGAAGTAGTGAATCGTTTTCTAAGGGAGCATTCCGTATTACCTTTAAGTGTCCAGTGTGGTAAATGTGATTCGCCTTTACATTTTCGTGAGGATAGACATGTGTGGTATTGTACCAAATCTGAACGTATTCCAGTACTTGATGATTCAGAAGAGGGTCAACCACAACCTTCCACATCTTCATCGTCATCTTCCGTTTAAGGTAAGAAGTGATTTAACAAAATATATATATTCAAATTTACCCCTGGTTAAAGGGGGGGTCGCAGGGGGGGCGAAGCCCCCCCCGGTAGGGGTACAGGGCCCCTAGGTTAGGTTAGGTGGGTTTGTTAGGTTCTGTGGTGCCCTGAAAATTACTGTGGCCTTAAGGGGGGGTCGCAGGGGGGGCGAAGCCCCCCCCCCCCCCGGTAGGGGTACAGGGCCCCTAGGTTAGGTTAGGTGGGTTTGTTAGGTTCTGTGGTGCCTTGAAAATTACTGTGGCCATAAGGGGGGGTCGCAGGGGGGGCGAAGCCCCCCCCCGGTAGGGGTACAGGGCCCCTAGGTTAGGTTAGGTGGGTTTGTTAGGTTCTGTGGTGCCCTGAAAATTACTGTGGCCTTAAGGGGGGGTCGCAGGGGGGGCGAAGCCCCCCCCGGTAGGGGTACAGGGCCCCTAGGTTAGGTTAGGTGGGTTTGTTAGGTTTTGTGGTGCCTTGAAAATTACTTTGGCCATAAGGGGGGGTCGCAGGGGGGGCGAAGCCCCCCCTGGTAGGGGTACAGGGCCCCTAGGTTAGGTTAGGTGGGTTTGTTAGGTTCTGTGGTGCCCTGAAAATTACTGTGGCTTTAAGGGGGGGTCGCTGGGGGGCCCTACCCCCCTCCCCCCGGTAGGCCTAGTTAGGGGTATGGGGGAGGGGTGCTGGAACATTAATTATTCATTTATTGCAAATATCATTCAATGCCCCAACACCCTCCCCCCCCTTCCCCCACCCAAAACCCCGGTTCCCAAAGGGTGTCCCCCATAATTGGTGGGATGAACTAGGGTATACATAGTAAATCTCTAAATCGGTTGGTTTGCAGTCAAAATAAACGTTAAATTCATTGAAACCACACTATTTCTGATGCAACAAATATATTTTTATTGCATTTTTCCAAATTTGGCTGAAACTAAAAATTTACCATATTTATATATATATAATATCCTTATCCAATGACATGCTGATGTAGGTAAATTTAAAGCAAATTAATGCCTGAGCTAGCCTGTGTCCGCTAATCCACAAACCCTCCATACTGTCTAATCATAAATGGTATCTATCTAAATATTAAGAGGCCGCAATGAGAAATGGGATTTCAGTGCCTCTTGCTTTTATCTGATTGCTGAGTCATGATGACAACGTTAAATTTTGATGATTTGAAGCGTTAACCAGTACATGTTCACTAGTGTCGTGTGAGGAGAATGAGTTTAACTTCTCACTTATGCATAAAACTGTTGTGCGGGAACTATTGTTTATCTAATAAATTCTTAGGTAGTTTGGTATATATTTACAAGTGCACCGCTCAAAGTTACTATGATATTTGTTGCTCAAAGTTACTATGATGTTTGCTGATTAAAAAGAAGGTATCCTGGGTCAGGTTAAGTAGGGTTACGGTTTATGTTTGGTCATTTCGTAACCGATTAGAACTAGTAGGATGAATTCAATTGTTGTCATTCTCGTATGAGAGAATGTGGTCATTTCGAAACTTTTGTTGTTGTTTCGTAACCTATAAAGATGTGAGATTTTTTTGTTGTTTTGTTTTATTGCTCTTTTTGTATGTAAAATTATTTTATGTCTATTTTCATCAAAGTATGTGTTTCTCTGTTTCATCAGCGAGAAGCAAATATTTCCTCTGTATAATATAATTGTTTAATGTACATAGGGCTTTTGTCACTTATAAGAACATAAGAAATTAAGTTGTTATTTTAGTATAGTTGTAGGCATATCAACTATATCACATAATTTAATTGTTTTCATTTGTTAATGGCCAAAATTGTCATTGCTCCATAACTGGAATACAAACCTACGCTATTTATTAGGGGTTATTACTTTCGGCGAAGCTGAAAGGATGAGCCATTAAAATTTCAGCGAGGGTTTATTGCCCATTCCACTATTTAGTGGGGGTAGAGTTGGTAGCTTGCTACTGCTCCCACTCACACACACCTGTGATTTAGCTCACTTTGCTTTTGACTTCTATGGTGAACAGTCGTTGCCGTTTTTCATCCTCGCCTATTTTGGACTGCCATTGATTGCTATTTGTTTGTGCTTTCTCTTTATTAGTGTGTGTGTTGACTTCTGCCGACCATGCGAACCTGCCCTGGACTGGAGTGCCAGCCCTGCGGTACCTTCATGTCGGCCGTGGACACCAATCGTCACACCCCTTGTCCTGCTTGCAGAGGTCAACATTGTGATAGGGATAACAAGTGTGGTGAGTGTCGGGAGTGGTCTGCCTCCCAGTGGCAAAGGTTTGGGTGGTGGGGGAAAAGAAGTCAAAGCGGGATATTTCTCTTTCGAAGATTTCTTTGAGAGGTAAAATACCCAAGGCTTCTTCTTCTGCTTCCCAACATTCCTCCGAAGCTCCCACTCGATCAGCCTCTTCTGAGAGACCGTCGAGTAGTAGCGTAGACCCTTTAATCCAACCTGGTCCTCAAGAGATGGTGTTGCTTCCCCCCTAGCGAACAAGCCCCACCTCTACCCCCAAGTGAGGCCATGTGTCTTTCTCCTTTTGTTCAGGTTTGGTCGTCCTTGGGGCTCCCGGGTCTGCCCTCCAAGGACTCCTTGCTGCAGCTCATCATCTGTGGTGCTATTGTGCAGCCTTCATCAACTTTGGAGGTGGATCCTCTGTCGTACGTCGACGTAGTGGTGTCCGAGGCGTCTTATGCTGCTGCTGCTGACGCCCCTGCTTTTTCAGACTCTTCAGCTGTTGCTACCTACTGCGCTTCCCCCATTCCTGATCATCCTTCGAGGGGGAAGCAAAGTCTTTTGTCTGTCTTTCCTGCAAGCGTATCTCCTCGGAGGAGGAGTTCACTCTAAGAGACTTCTCTGTGGAGGACTGCTGCGTCTAAACGTCATTTTGCTGATCCACTGGCCCCCAGAAGGCGTCAGCGGTCTCACAGAGCTTGCCCTCCGCTTCGTCTTAGAGCTCCCTTCGCCATCTGTGAAAAGGCGCCTCTTCGGCTCTTCACCCTCGTCTTCATAGCCTTCCCCTGCAGAGAAGCCTCCTATTCCGTCGTCTTCTGGCCCTCGACCTTCACGCATTCCTGGACCTTCTCCTGACGATGCTGCCGCTAGTCCTTGGACTTCGGTCTTGGACTCTTCTGTGGATCGCTCGCGATCCCCCACGGTGGATGTTCGTCCTTCCAAAGGGCACATCCCTGTTCCTGGCCTTCCTTCACCGTTCCTGTCTCATTATTTTGCAAATCATCCCCCTCCCTCGAGAACTCGTCTTCCATCTCAGCGTTCCAGACCTTCGGCTTGGCGCCAGCACTCATCAGTGCATCAGCGCTCTCCTGCGCTTCAGCGATGTCCCTATCGCCGGCGCTTTTTAGCTCATTCTCACCTTTCAAAGCACCATCATTTGCCAACTCACCAGCTGATCTACGTTCACCAGGGCGACAGTGCTCTCCTGGGCATTAGCGTCTCCAGCTCGCAAGCGCTCTTCTGTGCGTCAGAGCTCTTCAAATCGTCAGTACTCACCTCCTCACCAGCATTTTTTGGCTTGCCTGCGCTCCGCGCTCGCCTCCTCACCAACGCTCTCCTGCGCACTTGCGCAAGAGTCAAAAAGAGATAAAGGCAAACTTTTTGACAGGTCACCATTGCCCCATTCCCCTCCCCCCAAACGCATTATAGCGGGCCTCCCAGGAAAAGGAGGAAGAGACTCCACAGAAGGGTTCAAGATTCTGAATGCTGTATTCCATCCTAAAAGGCGGACCCACCGCATCAACCATCGGTCGAGACTCCTCACAGGGACTCATTGATCCCTTTCTCTTCAGGAGCCCTCTCTAACAGTGCCAGCATCAGCAGACAACCTTGGTTCAGTGCCATGGTCATAGCAGTTGCACAGGCCTTCGGGTCTGCATTATCATCCCACTCTTCGGAGAACTCACAACATCCGACGGCTTCAGCAGATCTCCAGTAAAGAACCTTGGCTGCTTCGCCCTTGAAGAGAAAAAATGGAGTCTCAGACGCAGTAACATCCCCTAGGGTGATACTGATTCCTGTTATGCCTTCGAGGCCTGTCTCTCCTGACTCGCCCTCCGACGCTCTCCTGCCGCACCTCTGCTAAGGGAGCCTCGAGAGGTTCGAATTTTCTCCCTTCCACCTTTGGAGGAAAATTCTCCGCTCAGGGAGTTCTCCACCACCAGAGGAAGTCAGGAAGGACAGCTCTATCCTGCCTTTGATGCTGAAGTCCTGTCTCCTTCCTCGGATGAAATCCAAGGACTCACTCCAAGACTTTTCAAAAGTCCTCTTCAAGGACCCCCAGGCCTTCAGGAACTACCAGTCACTCTTGGAATGTTCACAACCCACCCCGAGAAGAGCTCTCTGGGATGGAAGAAGTAGACTTCGCTGCCAATCCCACTTCAGAGGGGGAGTAGAAAGAGTCAGAACATGAGTTCTGGCAAGTCCTGACTTTCATCATCGTACTCAGCAGGTTTATCGACCCGGAATTACCCCTACGAGAGGACAAAGACATGGTCTTAGGTTGTGTCTTTGGCACTCAGAAGTCCTCTAAGACCAATGCAGCCTTGTCCTGGTCTCAAGGGCTAAAGAGTGCCCGGGCAAAGATCGCCCAATAGCTCTCTGAGCTTTCCTCCTCTCAACAATACGGGCACATCCCTGTTCCAGTCCTTCCTTCATGCTTACCTGCCTTCTGCGTTTCTGTCCCCTGTTCATCATCTGCCTGCTCATGCTACACCTCCTGTGTGTTTAGCTGCGCGCCAACGCTCTCCAGCACATCAGCGCTCATTAGCATCACGTCAGCGCCCTCCAGCACTTCAATGCTTCAGAGAGCGTCATCACTTTCCAGCGCTTCATCACCTTTCGGTGCATCAGCACTTGCCTGCTCGCCAGCGCTTTCCAATGCCCCATCGATCTCCTGATCGCTGGCGCTCTCCAGCGCATTCTAGCCATTTCAAGGACCAGTGTTTGCCAGCGCAACAGCGCTCTTATATACGGCAGCGCTCTCATAGGCAGCAACGTTCTCCTGCGCATCAGTGCTCTCCTTAGCGCCAGCACTCCTACGCGGCAGCTTTCCTGCGCTTCAGCACTTGCCTGCTCTTCAGTGCTTTCCTGCACTTTAGCACTCCCTGACTTGCTAGAGCTCACCTGTGCACTAGCCCCAAACCTCTAAGCAGGTTCTCCAGGCCTCAAAACACCATAAGGAACTTCACAATAGAGATTGTGACAGGTCACCATCGCCCCATTCCCTTCCATTCAATGGTATTACAGTATAGCTCGACCACCGGGGAAAGGGAAAGGAGGCTCCACAGAAGGGTTCAGGATCTCGAAGGGTACTCAACAAGGCCAGAACATCGGTCAACCTGTCATTGACTCCCATAGCTTCGCTATGGCATCATGCGGAATGGTTTTCGGACCTTCTGTAACTCCTGACGTAGTCTCCAAGAGAACTCTCTCCACGACATGATCTACTCAAACAACCACATACCAACACCTTCCCCAAAGCTGTATCTTCATTTCGACTTTACGCGTAGAAACTGTACAGCACCACCTCTCTCAGAGAGGCTTTTTGCAACGCGTTGCAAATATGATGTCCAGACACCTCAGACGCTGAAACTTCCAGGCGAAGTGGTCGGTCTTTTGTGACTGTTGTCGTGGAAGGGGTATCATTCTCCTCGATGCTTCTACTCATACAAAGTTTTGAGATGACTTGTCCTTAGTCGGAACTTGGACCTCCTCCTTGGAATGCGGTTTTGGTCCTTCAGTCTCTGAAGGTCCCTCTCTATGAACCTTATGCCAGTCAATAGATCACCTCCTTACATGGAAGACAGTTTTTTTCTACTCTCTGTCTTCAGCCAAGAGAGTTAGCAAGTTGCATGATCTATTTTCACACATCTACTTTAGGAGATTGGGAGGAGCAATTCTCAGATACGTCCCTGAGTTTATTGCTAAGACTCAAAATCCGGGTGCCCGGTACCCTAGGTTCGGCCCATTCCGGATAGAGAGTTTTGATTTTGTAACCAAAGACCCAGACCAACTGTGAGGATTATGTGGAATTACCCTAAAAGAATGGCAGCAGCTCGCCCTATGTGTCAGCACTGTTTGTCAGCATGGAGAAGGTCAAGAGGAGGGTCACAAGGAATACATCTTCCTTCTGGATTTGTAAGATAATTGAGTCTCCTCTCAATCCAGACCCTCCTCTTTCCATATGACCCAGAGCTCATGATGTCGGGGCATTGCAATGTCCCTGGTGTTCAGAGAGAACTACTCCATGTCGCAGGTACTGCAAAAGGCCGCGTGGAAACGTCAAACAACGTTCACCGGCCACTACCAGTAAGACTTAACCCACAGGAACCTGGACACGTTCTCAGTAGGTCCTGTGGTAGCTGCACAACAAGTGGTCTAAACACCTCAAGCTTCTTGATGGACAAGCAGCAGATGATTGAGGGCTGAGGTTACCTGGGTTAGTCTGGGTTGAAGGAGTAGAATGATTGGGTCCTTCTTCCTTTCGCCTTATCCCCCCACGGGGAAAAACAGCACCATGGTCCTTTGGCACAAGCTGACCTCACCTCTCTGTAGGTAAGATTCATTTCTCTTGTGTACAGTAACCTAAGTATAGAAATAATACTTTGTTACGCCCCCAATACTTCTTCGAGGGAGGATATTAGGTAAAGTCTAAGGAATCTCGGTTTTATATTAGAGTTCCTACATTAAAGACCAGCCACATTGCTAGTTTCATGAACACACAAACTTCTGCAGGCCGCTAAGAGCGCTTGCCCCTATAGGGCATAGCACAAGAATTTAGCGAGGGTAGGGTTCCTACTTCGACCAAAAGTAAGGAGATCCATGGGTCAAATACCAAAGCCAGTTGGTAAAGGACTTCCTCCCTCCTAAGAGTGAATCTATCCAATATAAATAGTGGAGTGTTTGTGTTTGTGCTGGAACAAATGACAAATTTTTAATAATTTGTATTTTCTTAGCACACAAACACAACACTATTTATACACAGTGGCCTGCCACCCCTGTCCCCCAGAAGTTCTGCCAATAAGCAAAGTGGTTACTCAACCTACATGTGTGAGTGAGGTGGGGTAGCTGGGCTACCCCACCCGCTAACTAGCGGGTGCGGTAGTTATCCCTCACTCAAAAATAATTATGGCTAGTTCAGCTTTGCCAAATACAATATACCCAATTTAAATAGTGTTTTGTTTGTATGCTAGGAAAAATACAAATTATTACATATTTGTCATATTACTTCTAAATTTGTTATATTATTATTATTATTATTTTTTATTTAAGGGGACCGTCTGCCATGTCCGCCATTTTTTCTAATGATCCAAATTACAGTGATCCCTCGCTACTTCGCGGTTCGACCATCGCGGATTCACCACTTCGCGGATTTTTTTCATAACGCATGTATATACATATATCACGGATTTTCCGGAAATTTCGAAAATACCACGATGTGACCGATGGTGCGAGATTGGAGAAAGTAAGAAAAATTGAATCATGATTGATTTTCAATATAAATGAAACTTTGAGGAGCAACAAAGATATCATTTGTTAGAGAGATAGAGAGAGGTAAGGAATGGGAGGTAGTGAAAAGTAGCCCAGAGAGAGAGAGAGAGAGAGAGAGAGAGAGAGAGAGAGAGAGAGAGAGAGAGAGAGAGAGAGAGAGAGAGAGAGTGCGTTGTTTTAAATGTAATAAACAAAAAAATTTGATAGGTTATAACACATTGGTGCTTATGTAATATCAACTGTATACTGTAGACGGTTTGAATAAGTTAAGAAATGGTATAAACGATACTTTGTTAGTGTATTCGTACACTCTCAAGAGCGGCAGCTAGACGTCAGCTGATCTAATCACAGCCAAAAGTAAAACAAAAAGAAGTCAACAATACTCGATTTTTAAAACACACCCGAAATTTAAAAACAAAAGTACACGCTTTCTTAACGTGCAATTAACTATTTAAAGAGTAGCAATTTTCTGGAATGAAATGATGTTTCCCAAAAAATAGTGGTTTGCTGATGAAATCGGATGCCGTATTTTTAGCAACGATTGAAATGGATGTAAACTCGGCATAATTTTTTCGTTTCGTATTTAATTGACACTAAGAAAACTAATTTTAGTTTCTTCATCTATATGTAAGTATTGTATAACACGAAGAGAGAGAGAGAGAGAGAGAGAGAGAGAGAGAGAGAGAGGAGGAGAGAGAGAGAGAGAGAGAGAGAGAGAGAGAGAGAGAGAGAGAGAGAGAGAGAGAGAGAGAGAATGAATCGGCTGTTGTAATCAAATGGTGTGTTTTTGTTTCGTGAGAATTTCATCGCCACGAATATAACAACAACATACTGTACTGAACTTTACAATATTATACAGACTACTGTAATATGATAAAGTAAAATATTTGTAATAACTTATTTTATATGAAATGGGGCTATTTTTTTTGTTTAAAATTTACATTTACGTACGTAAAACAACTCTCTCTCTCTCTCTCTCTCTCTTCTCTCTCTCTCTCTCTCTCTCTCTCTCTCTCTCTCTCTCTCTCTCTCTCTCTCTCGTAAATTGTTTTCCTGCTTTGCTACGTATGTATGATTTTATATAGATACGGTAAATAATATTTGTATTAACATATTTTCTAAAAGCTTTTACTGTAATATCATTTTTTCAATATTAATCTTACCCGGTGATCATGTAGCTGCAACTCTGTTGCCCGACAGAAAAAACCTACGGTCGGGATACGCCAGCGATCGCTATACAGGTGGGGGTGTACAACAACAGCGCCATCTGTCGAGTAGGTACTCAGGTACTTCTTGTCAACAAGAACCAATTTTCTCTCTGTCGTGCCACCGGCAAGACCTACTTGATACGCTGTTGTTTCTGGAGTTGATTTTCACGCTATTTGGTGATGTATTCTCTCTAGATATTAGCTTTCGCTGTACAGGAGTTATTATCATTACCTTATCAAGCTTTTTTGATTAGATTTGGATTATTTGTTGACGACTTGGATAGATTTTGGATTCCCCCCTTTGACTAATTCAAGATGTCTGACCATACTCAAGTCCCCAAGTACAGGCAGTGTAGCGCTAGGGACTGTTCTAGGCGTCTTCCGAAGGCCTCTATAGATCCTCACACCGTTTGTTCCAATTGTAGGGGTAAATCCTGTCAATTGGAAGATCGATGTGAGGAATGCGCTGGGCTTTCGGAATTCGATTTTAATGAATTCCTTAAGAATGCACGTAGGCTAGAGAAGGATAGGATCAGGAGGAGTTCGTCTCGCTCTTTTGATTTTTCTTCTCCCCATGCCCCTCAACCTATTCCTTCCCCTGTAGTGGTGACTCCCGACCCTTCTACTAGCTCTCAGCAACCCTCGATGGCGGACATGATGCGTGCCATTCAGGCTCTTGGTGACAGAGTGGAGTCATTAGCTAATGACCGCAATCAACTCTTGGCCGATGTCAAAGAGTTGAAGGAGAAAAGTGCAGTGGGAAGTGTAGTGAGTGCAAGTGCGGTGAAAAGTGTCAGTGTCAGTGTTACGCATGAGGGTGCATCTGTTCGTGCCAGTCGTCCTCCCAGTCCGGGACCTCTTGCAAGCTCCCAAGCCCAGGGGAGAAGCAATGTCGAAGGACCAAAGGGTTCGACAGGCCTTGATCAGCGTACAGATGTACCCTCAGTGGTTGCGGACGTATCTTGCAGAGATCGTCCCATCCACAAACAGACGAGTGAGCCCATTCATTCCTCGTCTGTGGAAGAAGTTTCTCGTCAGAAACGCTGGACCAAGGTCTCACGACCTCTCAAGCGCAAGGTCCCTTCCGAGCGAGTCCAACGGCCCAGGTGTAGCCACTGGGTCAGTTCGGACTCGCCGCAGTCTTCCGAAGACTGCACACCTCCCAAGAGAGGTAGAGTGGTTCTGCAGCAGGCAATCACTCCGTCTGTTGCCGCACCAACCACTGTAGACCCTAAGTGGTCTATGCTGCAGTCTATGCAGACTCAGCTAGCTTCCTTCATGCAGGAGTATCGTGCTGAGAAGGTTGACACTGCACCTGTTAACCTACAACCTGCCACGGTTGTGCGCTCAGCAGACACTGCGGCTGCCTGCTCCCACACTCCGGCTGTGAGAGCTCCACCACCGATGCGCAGTCGACCCTGCCAGACGCATGTTGACGTTAGCCGACGTGCGGCACCCTCCGTTGACATGCGTGAGCTACCACATCAGCAGTGGGAAGGTGCTGTCAAGCTGCCGTGTTTTGACGCAATGCGGCAGTCTCCGCAACCCACGGCAGTCCCCACCACGCACCATCACTCCGCTTTTGTTGTTGCCAGCTCTCAGACTGACCAGCAGCGGCATGATGTTGGATCCAGTGCAGCTACGCATGCACCCGTGCTGCCGGATTCAGCCGTTCAGCTTTCTTCTCCTCCTTTGCCGCTTCCTCCTCAGCATTCGGATGAAGGAGTCTCTGATGACGACGAAGCTGCGCATTTGGACGATCAACACTCCGACATAGAGGAACCCAAGACTACGCCTCCCTCCTTAGACTTTAGGAAAGTCCTTGCCCTGTTTAAGGAGTTGTATCCGGACCAGTTTGTGTCTGCAACCCCGCGCTCACCTCCCTCTGAGTTCGCTTTAGGCATGCAGTCAGCAGCTCCTGCCTTTACGAAGCTCGTACTCGCGCGCTCATCCAAGAGAGCTTTAAGGGTACTGGGAGAGTGGTTGCAGTCCAAGAAGCAACTTGGGAAGACATCCTTCATCTTTCCACCGACCAAGCTTGCTTCCAAATCTAGCGTCTGGTATGCCACGGGAGAAGATCTCGGCTTGGGAGTTCCTGCCTCTGCCCAGGGCGACTTCTCAAGTCTGGTAGACTCTCCCCGCAGACTGGCTATGAGACGCTCCAAGATTTGCTGGACCTTTTCGGACATGGACCATCTTTTGAAGGGAGTTTTTCGTGCGTTTGAGATCTTCAACTTCCTGGACTGGTGTTTGGGAGCGTTAAGCAGAAAGACCTCCCCTTCGGATAAGGACTCTGCCATGCTCATCATGTCATGCATGGACAAAGCCATTCGGGATGGGTCTGGCGAGCTTGCGGCTTCGTACGTGTCTGGAGTTCTTAAGAAGCGAGATCACCTTTGCTCCTTCTTGTCGGCGGGGATCACACCATGTCAGAAGTCAGAGTTGATGTTTGCTCCGCTTTCCAAGTGTCTCTTTCCTGAAGAGCTGATCAAGGGGATTGCCGCCTCGTTGATCCAGAAGGATACCCATGACCTGGTGGCGTCATCCGCACGTAAAGTCACAGCTTTACCTTCCGTGCCTAGACCTAGGATGGACACACCAGCGTCTAGGTTCATTCCGCCCTTTCGTGGCAGAACCTCCAGCAGAGGAGGTACCCGTGCCGATAGTCAACGTGGCAAAAAGAAGAAGGGTTCCAAGTCCTCAAAAGGCAGAGTCTGACTGCCAACCTCTCCAGACAGCAGTGGGAGCCAGGCTCAAGAACTACTGGCAGGCCTGGGAGAACAGGGGTGCAGACGCACAGTCTGTGAAGTTGCTCAGAGAGGGGTACAGGATTCCATTCTTGCGCAAGCCCCCTCTAGCAACTACTCCCATCGACCTCTCTCCCAGGTACAGAGAGGAGGACAAGAGGCTAGCTTTACAGCAAGAGGTGTCTCTCTTGCTACAAAAGGGAGCGGTAGTCATAGTCCGGGACCATCAATCCCCGGGCTTATACAACCGTCTCTTCTTAGTAGCGAAGAAGACAGGAGGGTGATGTTTGCTCCGCTTTCCAAGTGTCTCTTTCCTGAAGAGCTGATCAAGGGGATTGCCGCCTCGTTGATCCAGAAGGATACCCATGACCTGGTGGCGTCATCCGCACGTAAAGTCACAGCTTTACCTTCCGTGCCTAGACCTAGGATGGACACACCAGCATCTAGGTTCATTCCGCCCTTTCGTGGCAGAACCTCCAGCAGAGGAGGTACCCGTGCCGATAGTCAACGTGGCAAAAAGAAGAAGGGTTCCAAGTCCTCAAAAGGCAGAGTCTGACTGCCAACCTCTCCAGACAGCAGTGGGAGCCAGGCTCAAGAACTACTGGCAGGCCTGGGAGAACAGGGGTGCAGACGCACAGTCTGTGAAGTTGCTCAGAGAGGGGTACAGGATTCCATTCTTGCGCAAGCCCCCTCTAGCAACTACTCCCATCGACCTCTCTCCCAGGTACAGAGAGGAGGACAAGAGGCTAGCTTTACAGCAAGAGGTGTTTCTCTTGCTACAAAAGGGAGCGGTAGTCATAGTCCGGGACCATCAATCCCCGGGCTTCTACAACCGTCTCTTCTTAGTAGCGAAGAAGACAGGAGGGTGGAGACCGGTGCTGGACGTCAGTGCTCTAAATGTCTTTGTCACCAAGCAGACGTTCACCATGGAGACGACGAAGTCGGTGCTAGCATCGGTCAGGAAGGAAGACTGGATGGTCTCGTTGGACCTAAAGGACGCGTACTTTCACGTCCCCGTCCATCCAGACTCCCAACCTTTCCTAAGGTTCGTCTTTGGAAAGGTCGTTTACCAGTTCCAAGCCCTGTGCTCTGGCCTAAGCACGGCACCTCTAGTGTTTACCAAACTGATGAGGAATATTGCCAAATTCCTGCATTTGGCAGACATCAGAGCCTCCCTCTATTTGGACGACTGGCTTTTAAGAGCTCCGTCAAGTCGTCGCTGTCTGGAGAATCTCAAATGGACTATGGATCTGACCAAGGAATTGGGTCTCCTGGTCAATATAGAAAAGTCCCAACTCGTCCCATCCCAAACTATAGTCTATCTAGGTATGGAGATTCAGAGTCGAGCTTTTCGGGCTTTTCCGTCGGCCCCCAGAATCAGTCAAGCCCAAGAATGCATCCAGAGCATGCTGAAAAGGAACCGATGTTCAGTCAGACAGTGGATGAGTCTAATAGGGACGCTTTCATCGCTGGACCAGTTCATCGCGTTAGGGAGACTCCACCTCCGACCCCTTCAGTATCACCTAGCTGCTCACTGGAGAAAGGACATGACGCTAGAAGCGGTCTCAGTTCCTATATCCGAAGAGATGAAGTCTGCACTGACTTGGTGGAAGAACAGCATTCTTCTCAAGGAAGGTCTACCACTGGCTGTTCAGACCCCCGACCACCTTCTCTTCTCGGACGCATCGGACACGGGCTGGGGTGCGACACTGGACGGTCGGGAATGCTCGGGCACGTGGAATCCGGATCAAAGAGCACTTCACATCAACTGCAAGGAGCTACTGGCAGTTCATCTGGCCTTGAGAAGCTTCAAGTCCCTCCTTCTAGGCAAGGTGGTGGAGGTGAACTCCGACAACACTACAGCCTTGGCGTACATCTCCAAGCAAGGAGGGACTCATTCGAGGAAGTTGTTCGAAATCGCAAGGGACCTCCTCACCTGGTCAAGAGATCGAAAGATATCGCTTGTAACGAGGTTCATTCAAGGCGACATGAATGTCATGGCAGACCGCCTCAGCCGGAAGGGTCAGGTCATCCCTACAGAGTGGACCCTTCACAAGAATGTTTGCAGCAGACTATGGGCCCTGTGGGGTCAGCCCACCTTAGATCTGTTCGCTACCTTGATGACCAAGAGGCTCCCAAATTATTGCTCACCGATTCCGGACCCTGCAGCAGTTCACGTAGATGCCTTTCTTCTGGATTGGTCCCATCTAGACCTGTATGCGTTCCCCCCGTTCAAGATTGTCAACAAGGTACTGCAGAAGTTTGCCTCTCACGAAGGGACACGGTTGACGTTGGTTGCTCCCCTCTGGCCCGCGAGAGAATGGTTCACCGAGGTACTGCAATGGCTAGTAGACGTTCCCAGGACTCTTCCTCTAAGAGTGGACCTTCTGCGTCAGCCGCACGTAAAGAAGGTACACCCAAGCCTCCACGCTCTTCGTCTGACTGCCTTCAGACTATCGAAAGACTCTCAAGAGCTAGAGGCTTTTCGAAGGAGGCAGCCAGAGCGATTGCCAGAGCAAGGAGGACATCCACTCTCAAGGTCTACCAGTCAAAATGGGAAGTCTTCCGAAGCTGGTGCAAGGCGAATTCAGTTTCCTCAACCAGTACCTCTGTAACGCAGATAGCTGACTTCCTTTTACACCTAAGGAATGTAAGATCCCTATCAGCTCCTACGATCAAAGGTTACAGAAGCATGTTGGCAGTTGGCAGCAGTCTTCCGCCACAGAGGCTTAGATCTTTCCACCAACAAAGATCTACAGGACCTCCTTAAGTCTTTTGAGACCTCAAAGGAGCGTCGGTTAGCCACACCAGGTTGGAACTTAGACGTGGTTTTAAGGTTCCTGATGTCAGCAAGGTTCGAACCGCTTCAATCAGCCTCTTTTAAAGATCTCACTTTGAAGACTCTTTTCTTCGTTTGCTTAGCAACAGCTAAAAGAGTCAGTGAGATACACGCCTTCAGCAGGAACATAGGTTTTACATCTGAAACGGCTACATGTTCCTTACAGCTTGGTTTTCTGGGTCGAACCTGTGGCGCCGGGCGATAAAAGCATGGAATGCTGAGGTTACAACCCTCGCGCGAGCACCTTTTGGGTGTCGTGTATAAAGCAAAGGCGCGTGAAATCCACTATTCACAGGTTGTCTTCCATTTAGTTAATTCCTTCGCCAAAGGGATGGGCCGATACAGAGGCCCTAGACACATCCCCATCGCCGCACCACCCCACGCCACGACGCGAGCGCCATCTGAACATCATCCTTCTTTTTGGAATTCAAAAGTGTTGAATGTTTTCGTTGTGCTCTCGGTCTTTTTTATCTATCGTGGATTTATTTTGTCATGTCCGAAGCTCCATCTTCACACATTCCAATGTTAAGTACCATAGTTTGTTTTGACAGTATTTTATTGTACCGGGCTTGTGTTTTATATCCAGTATAGTCTGTTTTATTATCCCCGTCTGGCCCGTTCATGGCGGCCATTGTTTGTTCACTTGTTGGGGAATTCATCTTTATCTGCCCGTTTAGTACTCTGTCACTTAGGTTCTTGGTTAAGTCCCTGGCCTTATGCCTTTAGAAACCGTTATTATTTTTATTTTTATTTTTTTGCTCATGGTACTTTTTGCAAGTAAGTCCAGCCTACGATCGAGATAGCGATTTAGCTTTGTTTTTGTTTAGTAACCGCCCGAGGGCGTTCGTCACTCGACTCGGTTAAAGGAACAGTGCTATTTATTTTATGTTTTAACGGATGCTATTCTTCGATCGTAGTATTATATGGATGTACATTTTTATTTTATACGTTTATAATAGTGTTTTGTGATTTTTAGTCCTGTTTTTGTGTCCAAGAGAGCGGGGAGATTGGGGTCCCCGTTTTCTGTTCGCAGTCACGAGTTACCCCTTTCTCTCGTTTTCTTTCTTAGCTTCGGTGGGGGAGCGGATTTCCCGTTTTCCGTTTTGTGCGTTCAGCGGGTTCTCCCTCCCTCACCTCTCCCCCTCTGGGTGGATGATAACTTACGAGTTATTTATTTTTCGTGACTTTTCAATTGTTAGCGTTATTTTGGTCCGTGTTTCGTCCTCTCCCCGTTACGGCTCGGGAGTAGTTATGAACGTTATCCACTCCGCCTTGAGTTATACTCCGCCACGAGGGATTCTCAATAACTTTCGTTCTATTGTTATATTTATATTGTTTACTACATGGGACGGGCTTCATATTGTTTAGATAAGACCCTCCGGTGGCCCTTACTTCGGTCTCAGGCCACGGCCATATCCACAATAGCCTTTGTTATTACAACTGTGTTGTTATTCACAATAATTATTCAGGACCATTCTTCTCCCTCCGGCCTCACCGGAGATCGTAAATACGCTTTACTATAATCTAAGCTTTAGTCTTTAGCTACGACTTAGCTTTTTATCTTTCACAATTGAATTATTAGCCACAATTGAATTATTCAGGGCATCTCATTATCCTCCGGCGTCACCGGAGGTCGCCCAATACACTTAACACTTAAAGTTGCCTTAGCTAATTAGCTAAGGCTCCTTTATTCAGGACATTTCATTACGATCCGGCCTCACCGGAGCTCCGGCTTCACCGGAGGTCGCCCATACACACCTTCACACTTATATTTTGCCTTGCCTTTAGCTAAGGCTGGTGTTTGTATTTATTTTAAGTACTATTTAAGACGATACAAAGCCATTACGAGGACAATCAGAAGCTTTATGGTGTTCTATTAAGAAACCTTCTTTAACCGATGTCGAAGACCCGCAGTTTCTTATTACATCAGACTTTTGATTAGAGAAGCCATTCTCATCTGAATGAGGAAGACCATGCTTTGCTGAAGGTAAGGACACATGAAGTTAGAGCTGTCGCTACTTCAGTGGCCTTCAAACAGAACCGTTCTCTGCAGAGTGTAATGGATCCAACCTATTGGAGAAGCAAGTCAGTGTTCGCATCATTTTACCTTAAAGATGTCAGTCTCTTTACGAGAACTGCTACACCCTGGGACCATTCGTAGCAGCGAGTGCAGTAGTAGGTGAG
>NW_027168749.1:22500-25000 GCF_036898095.1 Palaemon carinicauda
ACAACAACAACAATAAAAATAATAATAATAATAAAAGTGATAATAATAATAATATTAATAATAATAATGATAATAATACTAACAATAATAATAATAATAATAATAATAATAATAATAATAATAATAATAATAATAATAATAATAATAAATATTTAATTAATGAATAATAATAATAATGATAATAATAATAATAATATTGATAGTAATAATATTAGTAATAATAAAAATAAAAATAATGATAACAATAATAATAATAATAAAAATTATAACAATGATAATAATAATAATATTAATAATGATAATAATGATTATGATAATAATAATAATAATAAAAATAGTAATAATCATAACAAAAAAGATTTTAGTATTAATAATAATAATATTAATAATAATAATGAAAATTATAATACTAATATTAATAATAATAATAATAATAATAAATAATAATAATAATAATAATAATAATAATAATAATAATAATAATAATAATAATAATAATAGCAATTATAATAATAAAGAATTTAATAATAATAATAATAATATTCATTATAATAATAATAAATATAATAATAATAAAATAGTAATAATAATAATAATAATAATAATAATAATAATAATAAAAATAATAATAATAATAATAATTATAATAATAATAATGATAATAATAATAACAAATATAATAATAATGAAAGATTTATAAAAAAACAACAATAATAATAGTAAAGATAATAATTATAAAATTATTAATAAAAAATAATGATAATAATAATAATAATAATGATATTAAAAATAAAAATACTAATAATAATAATTATAATAATAACAATAATAAAAATAATAGTAGTAATAATAATAACATTAAAATAATAATTATAATAGTAAAAGTAATAATAATGATAATAATAATATGAATATTAATATTGATATTAATAATAATTACAATACTAGTAACAATACATGAAATAGTATTGGCAATAAAAATATTGATATAAAAAATATTAATTTAATAAAAAAAAATAATTGTGGTGTATGGAATAGTTTTACTACTAGAAAGAAAAATATTGCTAGTGACAAATTTATTAGGAGGCGACGAAAACCATTATTACTCAATACAAAATAAATTCCAAATAATATTTGAGAAATAGTTAAATGTGGATATGAGAGACTTGAGACTCCTTGCAGACTATATTAGAATAAAAATAACAATAACAATAATAATAATAATAATAATAATAATAACAATAATAATTATAATAATAAAAATATTATTAATAATAATAATAGCATTAATACTAATAATAATATTGAAAATATTATTTGTAATAATAATAATATAAATAATCATAAAAGTAATAACAAATACAACAATAATACTACTACTAATAATAATGATAATAATAATAATAATAATAATAATAATAATAATAATAATAATAATAATAATAATAATAATAATAATAATAATAATATTGATGATAATGACAATAATAATAATAATAATGATAATAATAACGATAACAATAATAATAATGTTATCAATAATATCAATAATAATAATACTATAACAATATTAATGATGATAATAATAATAATAATAAAAATAATAATAATAATATCAATAATAATATCAATAATAATAATTTTATCAATAATAATATCAATAATAATAACAATATAATAATAATAATAATAATAATAATAATAATAATAATAATAATAATAATAATAATAATAATAATAATAATAATAATAATAATAATAATAATAAAATTATATTTATAAAATAATAATAATAATAATAATAATAATAATAATAATAATAATTAAAATTATTATTAATATTATTTTATTACCATTATTATTATTATTTTTATTAATGTTTTTATTATTATTTAAATTGATATTAACATTGATATTATCATTATTATTATTATTATTATTAATACTAATATAGATAATATTATTATCATTATTATCATTAATATTAATATTAATATCGATAATAATATCAATTATTATTATTATTATTATTATTATTATTATCATGTATAATAATATTAATTTTAATAATGTTATTAATATTATTATTAATATCAATAATCATATTATTATTATTAAAATTATTATCATTATTATTATTATTATTATTATTATTATTATTATTATTATTATTATTAATATCAATATTTGTATTCATATTAATAATATTATTATTATTATTATCATTATTATTATTATTATTATTATTGTCATTATTATTGTTATTATTATTATTATCATTATTATTATTGTTGTTGTTATTATTATTAAAGTTATCATTATTATTACTACTATTAACACTATTATTACTAATAATATTTTTGTTATTAATAATATCAATGATATTATTATTTTTAATATTATTATAATTATTATTTTTAATAATATTATTATTATCATTATAAATATTATTATTATTAATAATGTCAATATTATTGTTATTATTGTTATTATTATTATT
>NW_027168749.1:85000-90000 GCF_036898095.1 Palaemon carinicauda
ATAATAATAATAATAATAATAATAATAATAATAATAATAATAATAATAATAATAATAGTAATAATGATTCTCACGATTATTATTATATCATTATTATTATCATTATTATAATAACTTATTTCTATCAATATTTTTATCATTATTATCAATATTATTATTTTTATTATTATCATTACTATTATAATCATTATTATTATTAGTATAATTCTTATTATTATTATTATTATCATCATTATTACTATTATTATATTATTATCATTATAAATATCGATATCAATATTAATACTAATATCAATTTCAATAATATTGATATTATTAATATTATTAGTTATTGTATAAACATTAATAATGATATCAATATAATAATAATATAATTAATATTAAGATTCACAACTAGAACAACAACAACAACAACAACAACAACAACAACAACAACAACAACAACAAAAATGATGATAATAATAATAATAATAATAATAATAATAATAATAATAATAATAATAATAATGATAATTAATGAAAACCAGGCAACTCATGTAATTTTTATATTTCTCTGATTCTTACAACTAGAGAGGCTGGGAGAATATAAGGAAAACCAACAATGGGCATGAATATGGACACCCCAGGAAAGGGAGGCACTGCTGGCTAAGCTCTACATACTCTCTTCCATTTCAACCCTTGCTATTGTATGCAAGATTAGATGAGGATATAATAAAATTTAGGCTCATGTAGGCAAGGCTAGACTAGCCTAAGTTAGGCTAAAACCAGCAAGGCTAGGCTAGGTAAGGTAGGGTAAAACTTATTATATTCAAGCTACTGTATTCAGCTAAGGCTATGCTTAATTAGATAATAATATCCTATCTCCTTAAGGTATTCTAGGTTCAGTTAGGTTAGGTATGTTTAGTTATTTAAGTATATCTGGGTAATATCATTCTTCCCTTAACTAGCTTAAGTTTGGGAAGGTTAGGTATGCTTCGTTATATAAGTTTATCTGGGTAAATATGTCCTATTTCAAGGTAGCCTAGGTTTAGTTAGGTTAGGCATGCTTAGTTATGTAAGTATATCTGGGTAAAGATATCCTATTTTAAGGTAGCCTAGGTTTAGTTAGGTTAGGTATGCTTAGTTATATAAGTTTATCTGGGTAGAAATATCCTATTTCAAGGTAGCCTAGGTTTGGTTAGGTTAGGTAAGGCTATCTAATATTCTTTAATGTCTTTAGGTAACTACCAGGTTAGGTTATTTATTATATAACCAAGTTCTTGTTGGGCATTATATGAAACGACAGTAGGTATGCTTTATGGTCCTAAGGTACTCCAATAGAAATGAAAATAAAGGCAATGTCCACTGCATGTGGCTCCATCATGTTCCTTTAAAGGAACATTCAGTTTTTGGGTTCATTACTCTTTGAGAAATCAAATGAAATTAGAAATAATGATTTAAATATGGTCTCACAATTAGGCTAACCTTTATTTTTCGTGTTATCCTGCAGCTTGTAATCACATGTAAGAGTAAATCTAACTGAAAATGGAAATGGTTGTCACAACCTCTGATACAATTCTATGATAAAAAAAAAAGGCTAGTGTTTTCATTGAGCTTATCTGTGCCTATTGAATGTTACTATAAGACGTCTAACAAACATAAAATGATCTTAATTAATGCACTATTTAAAAAATCGTGGCAATTTCCTATTTCCCATGTTATTTACAACCATGACGTCATAGAAAAATATATCCAGACAAATGGAGTTCGTTATTTTCATGTAAAACTTCATTCATTTATCTTGAAGAATTTTGACATGCAAATTGGGAAGCTAAAATCTTAAACCTTTAAAATTCAGTTATGAAATATATTGACAAAAGTTTGACATAAATCAAGTCACTGTTGGTCGTTTAACTGATCAGCAAAGATAGAAAAAATGTAAAGGGTGTAAGATGAGCTATTGGATATTCTGTATATATATCTATATCTATATCTATATCTATCTATATATATATATATATATATATATATATATATATATATATATATATATATATATATATATATATATATATATATATATATATATATATACACACATAACATTATACTAATATAACATTATGCTAGCTTAATAATGTCAAGTAATATTTATTTTGTCTTTTTCGTGTAGTTCCCCCTTAACTGTACCTCCATAGCATATACTCTGAAATCCTTGTTTGAACAGTGATTTTGTTTGTATTTAGCTCTCCTTGCTGGAGGGAAGTTTAGTCTTCTTTGGAAGTTAGAATTTGTCCTAACTTCAGATTCACTTGTTCTGTGGAAGTGTTAAGGATTATTCTCCAAGGATCGGCAGTATTTTGTAAGTTGTTTCAGCAAGAAATTTTATTTTATGGCATTATTGTATTAGCATTTTTTCGTTTGGTATTTTCGTTTACATGGCTTATATATTTGTGTATAATTTGTACTAGCCCAGAGAATAGTGACTACCTTTAGTAGTGTCTAGAAGGGTAAGGGTCGAATTACCTACTAGTCTTCAACTTTTTAACCATGCTGGTTTTGAGCCGCGGGGGCTGCTTGTAAGTAGTAAAAGCTAGTTAATGCAAAAGTAATCTTCGTAACTTTAGATAAGTCTAATATGCTCATACTTTGATTAACGATTTTGATAAGTGTCAAATCGGAGATTAGTCTTTTAGCAATTTTAGTGTCCCATTAAACCTTACTGATTTTATAATATAAAAGGAATTTTGATTTAAACACACCTGGCAGATTTTAAATCATAGGCTAGTTGAGTCTCCTGAAGAAATTCTGTGCATTTTGTGGAAATTCCAGTTAGTTTTTAACATACTACTTGAGATGGGCGTCCTCTTACTACCATTGACGATTGGCTGTAATTCTGATTTTCTACTCTTGCAGGATGTTTAATAAATTTACCAGGTCCCCATCGTTTTAGTTATGCTGTTATTGAGTTTGATACTTTATTTTAGATGTACCTCTACCTTCACCTATGGTATTAAAGCCTGGGAGTAATCCAGTCTGTCTGAGGGAGACTTCTAACTAGTTTCTTATAGGGAATGAGTTGGCAGAACAGTGACACCTCGTGAGTCTCGCCCTGCATCGTCGTCCAAAACCAGTTAAGTGTCTTTGTCTATTATTTACATAATTGATGTTGGAAATGCTTAATATTTAATATTAAAAGGATATTAAGTATTCATGACAGAAACTGCTATCAATTTCTGCCTTTCTGAAATCTGTAGGTATTTTATCACTGCTCTTCCCTTTGAAATTACAAATGCTATTGCGACCTTTCAACGTTTAATTTCTTTTTCAGATGAGTTTGTCATTGAACACTTAGCACACAAGTACGGGATGAAGGATATAGAGGGACCTGTTTCTTCACCCTAAAGTAAGAATGATGGTCAACTTTCCAATAAAATTACCAAAATGTCTTGTAACTTGTCTCATGATGTTGGGAGTCGAATGATTGCACCAAAGGATGCTGATGTTACATACCACAAAGAATTGCTTACTCCTATAAACGCTGCAGTGCATGGTGTTATTGGTATGGCTGGATTAATCGGAGTTCCTGTCCGAACATCTCTTAAGTTGCTGCACCTAGATTTTTGTTAGCTCTAAGATAGACTGAAGTGGATAGAGTATTATAAACGTGCCTTTTAAGCCATCAAAAGCTCTTTTGAAGTAAAGTCTTTCTTGAGCACCTGAATTCTACGAGCTGTTTATAATAACAATGATGTGGGTGTAGGAACAGCTTTGTTGCAGACTAGAAATTGATTTATTTCGCCCATTTTCTAATTAAAATTAACTGAAGCCTCTTCAGTTCCTAGAGTATAGTGGGGAAGGTTTGGACTCTTATTATATTCTTAAAATTTAATTCATTTATTCAATGTGTAAATAATAAATATCATTGGATAGTTTTTCTGACTAATCCATTGTCTTTTGCAAATAAAGTTTAAAACCAAAGGCTAACTGACCTACAGCACTATAACATTGGGATATTTCATATGAAAAGTATGACCTTATTGCACACACACACACACTAAAGTTGTTTTAAGTTTGTTTCCGTAGGTAATGCTTGGTGTATAAAGATTCTTGAATAATTTTTATTAATTGGATCCATAATGCTGTCTCCTATCAAGGAAGAAGTTATGAAATATTGATAACTCTGGTTTCTTAATTGTTCTCATGAAATTTACTGATACTTTGGTTTGTTAGTTTGTCATTTCTGCTGGGGTATAGTTTGCTCCTTAGGTTATAATTTGTTTTAATAGTATTTTTGACGTTTGTTATAATAGTAGAAGCTTTTTTGTCAAGTTTTGGTATTTCTATTTTTCAAATAAAAAGATGGTTTAACTAAAGGGTTTTTGTCTCCTTTGTTGGGTACTAAATACTATTAGAGGACAGTCTCTATCTTGTTACCAGAATAGTAACTATGGGTGTATAAAGGTTCTTGCATCATATTTTATTACTTTGATCCATAATGCTGTCCCCTATCAAGGAGAGGGAATTTATGAAATATTTATTACTTGGTTATCTAACTGTTCCCCCTTATGCATTCTCGTGAAATTTACTATATTGTTTTGAAATGTTGGGTACAGTTTGCTCCTTAGGTTGTAATTTGTTTCAATAGTATTTTTGACGTTACTTTGTTTTAATAGTTGAAGCTGTTTTGTTAAGTTTTGGTATAGGTTTAAAATAAAAAAAAAATGGTTTAACTTGGGTTTTATCTCTTTTATGTACTAAATCCTATTAGAGGACAGTCTCTATACTCATTGTTACCAGAATAACTATACACAAATATGTATATACCTATATGTACGTATGTATATATCTGTATTTATATACACTTCATTCTCTACTCGTGATCTGTATTTATATACACTTCATTCTCTACTCGTGATCTGTATTTATATACACTTCATTCTCTACTCGTGAGAACCTAACTCGAAAAGGTTTTCAGCAAACCTGATGGAGAGTTAAAGGGAGAGGATCAGTGGCCCTCA